>NC_048598.1:133289527-133303562 GCF_003668045.3 Cricetulus griseus
CACTCTGTAGACCAGGCTGGCTTCAAACTCACACGGATAATACATGTTAAAATATTTAGCAATGAAGTTAGGCTAATATGTGTAGCACAGGATAAGCTGTCACTGTCTATATCAGCAATGATGATAACATTCATTGCAATTATTTTATCACTTAGGGATTCCCTCCTTTTCATGGGATTAAAGGGGTGCACTGCCACTACCCGGCCCCACCTGATTTTTTGAGACAGTGTCACTCATTGAACCTGGTGCAGTTCCTTCAGAGAGTGGTAGCTCTGAAAAGCTAGGCTGGCTGGCCAGCAAAACTGCAGGACCCTCTGCTGCCTCCCTGCCACAGCTGGGATGTAGGTCCAGCTTTGTGGGCGCGGACAACCCAAGCTTCGGTCCTTGTGTTTATGCAACAGGCATTTTGCCAACTGAGCCATTTCCTCAACTTAGCCCCCCCCCATTTTATCGTTATGCTTGATGCCAAACAGTAGAAATGGGAGAGAAGAGAGAATGACTTGAGTATCCTTTGAAGGACTAGCCTCCAGAGACAGGACAGTCCTTCATCCTGTGTCACTTCTCTCTTTGGACCATGGGCTTGTGCTGAAGGAAGGCCCGAGGTGTAAACAGTTTCATTTCTCCATAAATCAAAGAACCACAGATTATCTGGCATCAGGAAAGTTGTTTCAGAATGAGACCCGGAAAAACTGTCACTTTTGGGTACACTCCCAAAGTAAATCAACTTTGCCCCAGGGCGGCAGTTTCTTCCATGAGACATGCTAAGGTCATACACTGCATTTTTCAACTTGAGTGTCTGAGGGTATCTTAAAGTCCCACAGTGATCTCCTGTTTGGACTGCCACTGTTAACTTGGGAAGCCCAATTGGCATCACTGGAGAAAAGTGTAGTTTTCAAACGCTCACCACAGAGACAGCTGTTGACCGTGAATATCCTCTCTGGATCTTCTTACTTGAAGGGTCTCTCCTTCCCTCATATAAACTGAGTGATACTGATGGTGTCAGTAGAACAGGGATGTGTGAGCACGTGATTCTAAGGGGTAACAATTCCTAACTGCTGTAGTGGGCCTAATTTTTACTGGTCACATGGAGAGTTTGGGAAACTCTGACAAGGAATCCTGAATAGTCCACCTTTCTTTACGTACATGCTAACATCTTCATTCAAGTAAGATTTTCTTAGGAACTGGAAATACACACATGCTGGCTGATAATATATGTGTGTATATGTTTATACACATGTATATGAACATATACAGATATAGATAGATTCTATAGAAGATGTTAACTTAAAATTCGCTTGCAACTGGTTATTATAATAAAATATAATTTAGGAGGTTTTAAAGTTCCTGAAATTAAAAAAGCATAAGTAAGTTAGTAACCCCCAAATCGACAACATTTCCTGGCAGTTCACCATTGGCCACCTTTTTTGTTTAGAAGAAGAGCTGTTTATGTTCCAACAATGCTACTTACTGCCACAGGAGAGTTAATAGTACATAGCCAGAGGGCCACTTCACCCACAGGTAAGCTTAGGAGCTCCATTCTCAGTGGAGTCTGTAGAGACTGTCAATTCCCCTGTTTTTAATATTAGAAGCAGTGCAGCATACAGTAAGAACTCCTTTGCCCATTCTATCCCCAGCTACAACTTCGTTCTCATACTTGGAAAGACCTGGGTTATATGTTTTCCTTTTAATCCTTTCTAAGCCCTCATAGTCACTAATGGCGTATCCTGTTGTCTGCCACTAAAATTTAAGAACGTCTAATAAATTAAGGATGCTTCTGCATTGCTTCCTGTCTGACCAGCACCTGTGAGTGTCAGCTGCCAACCAGTAGCTCGGGTGTCTGTGCCGCTCCTGAATACGCACAGGCTGACACACTCGCTTCTCATGAAAGGTACCTTCCAGTATGCATGGCATTTTTCAATACAAAGTCTATATGCTTAAACACTTCCTGTAAGAGAATCATTCCACCTAATAAGATGACATGGCTGGCATTTACAAAGACATGTATAATAATATCACTAGGAATCGCATAGCTATCATAAATACTTCACTCTTTGCTTTCCCGAGCATTTTCAGGATGCTGCTGACCACATCTGTGAGCATCACAGAATCTGAGTTTGTGCTCAAGGAAGGGTATGGGGGAAGGTGAAATGGTAAACAGGGTCATCTGCCCTCCCAGGGATGCTAAAGTTAGAGTCCGCCAACCCAGCCAAGCTTCCACTGAGAGTAAAAGAAGGGCTTTATCCCTTCAGCTCATATCTGATCACCCATGCTTGCCCTGATGATATATGTACACACCTCGTTTAAACCAAAAGCGTCTGAGTTCTGAAGCATGCTCAGACTGTCCTGTTCAAACAAGACCCAGAGTGTGTTAGTGTGTCTATAGTGACAGACAGTAAGGCAACAGAGAGCAAATCATTGCCAGTCTGTTGTATTTTAATGGAATATTTTATTACCCTACTATTATGCTAAGTGCTTACAAATCTTGTGGATGGTATTTGAGCAGAGTGAAGTATTTATCTTTATTGCTTTAAAGCCTTCAGAGTAGAGAGTGAGGGGCTTGCTGGTGGAGGTGGCTGTGGAGGAGGTGATGGCTGTGGCAGCCGTAGAGGTGGTGGCTGTAAGCACGGTGTTTGGTGGGTGGGTTGGTGGTGGTGAAGGTGAAAGTGGTATTTGTTGAACTTAAGAAGTGTTACCAGAATTCTTCAGAGTCACAGATGACTCTACCCTGGGCATGGCCCTTTTTATTTACAGGTCACTGACATTGAAAACAGAAGAAGCAGCACACCATTTTTCTTTTTGTGTATGTGTGGTTTACTTGTTTGTTTTTTTCAAGACAGGGTTTCTCTGTGTAACAGTCCCAGCTGTCCTGGAATTCACCCTGTAGAACAGGCTGGCCTCGAACTCACAGAGATCCTTCTGTCAATTCCTCTTGAGTGCTGGGATTAAAGGCACGCACCACCACTGCCTGGCTGGATCATTTTTCTTAATGTGGCTTTCCACTTACTATTTTGTTCCACAGCTTTTAATTCTATAATTTTATAATGAAATCTTGATGCCAGGTTTCACAGAAGTGAGGAACTGTCGATGATTGATTAGAATTCTCAGTGTCAGTTTCATTTTTGTGCTGCTCTGCTTATCTGACAGATCAGAATGTGGAATAGTTAACAAAGGGGTCCCTGAGGTGGGGGATCTTTCATACTAATTGGGGCGGACACTAATTTTTCAGAACTGTACAAGGTCCAGGACTTACTACAAGGAGTCTCTTGGTTAGATTTTTTTTCTCTTTATCTACTTCTTTTGCCTTCCCACACTTAAAGCCATCAGCCTAATAAACAGAAAACCAAATGTCATTACCTCCTGTTACCCCCCCTTTTGATAGGGAGTTCCTTGTAGCCCCAGCTGGCCCTGAACTCACTGTGTATGACAGAGGATGACACTGAGCTTCGGGACTTCCTGCCTCTACTTTCTGAGTGTAGGATTACTGGCATCACCACCATACCCAGTTCACAGGGTGCTGGAGATCGAATCCGGCACCTTGCTGGGCGAGCTCTCTACCAATCAAGCTACATCCCCAGCCCTTCTGATCTCAGTCTGCGCCTTTGAACCACTTTCCTTTCTGCCAACATTGCTTCTGTAACTTGTGAATACACAGATACAGGTACTCCAGACCATCAGAGGTAGAAACTGCTCTGCGTCCGACCCGAGGACTCACATGCACCCACGGCCACGACAGCTGGCCCATGGGGCTGGTTTATTTGGAGGCTGTGTCCCAGGAGTGTCTGCTTGGGGCTATTTCTCCTATAATGTGGCCTTGACTTTTGTCTTCTTGTCCACTCTGCTCACCAGAGGCTCAACCCAAATATGTGAAAGGTGGGAAGCGCTATGGACGAAGATCTCTACCCGAGTTTCAAGAATCCGTGGAAGAGTTTGCAGAGGTGACAGTGCTCGAGCCTCTAGATGAAGAAGCAAAGCCGTCACACATTCCATCTGGTGACTGCAATGAGGTAAGGAGCTTGGTCTGGGACTCAGGCCAAGTCATTGATCGTGGACACTCTGAGGCCCAAGACAGAAGTTAGTAGTGTAGGCTCTGCTCAGATACGCTCCTTGCTGGTTTTCCTTCCCTCTTGTGCCTCTCAGACCTAGGTGCTACTCTTCCAATTTGAGTGTTTTTATTAATGTCTCAGTTTTTGGAAGGTTAATAGTCAGTGCCTTATTATGTGTGTATACCTAGATACCTAGATTTCAGTTACTTTTACATTATCTGCTATTCTCCTAGCTTCCCTTAGAATTGTGTCTTTCCTCACTATGTCCCCCACTTTTATTTAGTGATTTACAGAGCTAACCAAGAGCCGAGTGGTGGTGCATGACTTTAATCCCAGCACTCGGGAGGCAGAGGCAGGTGAATCTCTGTGAGTTTGAGGCCAGCTTGGTCTACAAAGTGAGTTCCAGGACAGCCAAGTGTACCCAGAGAAACCCTGTCTTGAAAACTCAGAGAGAGAGAGAGAGAGAGAGAGAGAGAGAGAGAGAGAGAGAGAAGAAAACAAAAAGTTAACCAAGGGCTGGGGAGATAGCTTATCGGATAAGATCACTTGCTACATAAGCTTGAGGACCTGAATTCAAATCTCCAGAACCCATGTAAAAAGCTGTGTGTAATCACATACACCCCACTGGGCTTTGGAGTGGAGTAGAGGTAGGAAGATCCATGGTAGGGGTGGTAGAAGGATAGGAGGAAGTTGGAGAATGAGGACAATAAGATTGCTGGGGCTTAGCCGGGCGGTGGTGGCACACCCTTTAATCCCAGCACTCGGGAGGCAGAGGCAGGCGGATCTCTGTGAGTTCGAGACCAGCCTGGTCTACAAGAGCTAGTTCCAGGGCAGCCTCCAAAGCCACAGAGAAACCCTGTCTCGAAAAAAACAAAAAAAACAAAACAAAAAAAAAATTGCTGGGGCTTGCTAGTGGTCAGCATAGAGTTCCAAGTGGGGAGAATGACCCTGTCTCAAGGGAATACGATGGAAAATGCTAAGACAGGACACCCAACATCCACTCTGGCCTCAGCACAAGCATGGGTACAAGCATCCATGCACACACATGTGCACATATACCACCCATACCAGCATACTCCTCACACACATACATGTACACAAATAAAAAAAAAAATCTAAAAGTTTCAGCCTCCACTCTCAAACAATGAAGCAGCTTCCATGATAGAAGAATGGAAATCACATATTCCCATTTTTTAAGCCTATGTGTATGACTGTTTTGCCTGCTTTTATGTATGGGCACCCTGTACATGCCGGTTGCCTGGGGAGGTCAGAGACAGCTTCAAATACTCAGGAACTGGTTGTGAGCTGCCACGTGGGTGTTGGGACTTAAACCTGGGTCCTCTGTAAGAGCAGCCAGTACTGCAGAGCCATCTCTCCAGCCCCAATGTTTTGATGTTTTAAGAGAGCCTGCATCTTATATTTTGGGATGTGACAAACATGCTCAAGTACTTGGCTCTTGCTTCAAAGTGTGGGCTAGGGGCTCCTTCCCAGCTCTTTTTCTCTTCCCTGGGTCTGTCACACCCAGGTGCAGCTGAGCTCACATGCTGGCTCCCCTGTCATACTCAGGTACAGCTTGACCCACACTGGTTCCCCTGTCACACCCGGGTGCAGCTTGGCTCACACGCTGGCTCCCCTGTCCTCCTCAATGCCCTTCTTTTCATCCTGCACACCACTGTAATCTGCCAGTAAAGGAGAAGCAGTACCATTTTCTTTAGTCTTTCTTTATGGCTCATTTGCCAACATCCCATTTATAGAGCACGATCAAGAATGCCTTGCTGAGCAAACTCTAAATATTTCTTGCAAATCTCAGCTCAGATTGGAGCTGTAAATATTCTAGACACGAATATATGCTGGAAAAGAGACAAAGCACCTCCGCTTTCTGGAAGGTTCTGCAGACTACAGACTGACTGGGTGTGTGTGTGTATGCATGTGTCTGTGTATTCATGGGTTTTTGGCATCCACGTTACTGAAAGCTATAGGAGACTTGCTCCTGAGGATGTCCCCAGCAATCAAACGTCTGTAGTCAATATCCTAAGGCACTTACAAACCTAAAGGAAACTAGGACAAGCGCAGGTGTGGGGAGGAAATGAAACTGGCAATAAATACTGAAAATACAAGGTTGCAATGCAGTCTGCTAAACACCTTTGCCTCTCTCTCAAAAACAAACAAAAAAATGAAACAAAAAGAACACATCAAAGGATGTTTATCTGCACCCTAGAAATTAAGGTGTAGTGGCAGAAAAGTAAGGAAAAAGAAAGGAAAAACAGCTAGAGGAGAGACAAAGAGCTTACAAAAACAGTAAAGAATAATGTGGGTGATGTGTGGTCACTAACAATAAGGAGCATGGCCTAGGACCTGTTGGTGCCCCAGGCAGGTCAGCCTAGGGCCGACCTGCTGGCCATCTCAAACACTCAGCTCAGTAGTCCCTTTGAAACATTCAGACAGGGATCTTTGCCTAGGAAAACACACATAGTCGCATGCACAGGCATTTTGCATACAGTTTTAAGAGGGCAAGAATCTGCACACATTGTGCAGTTGAATATTCATAACACCATGTTTTTCCTTGCCGTTGGAGAGGGTGTCCTCTTACTGTGTAAAATCTGTTTCATTGTGAGTCTATGTGATACGAAATTTAACTGAGATACACATCTTGAAAAAGAACCTCGACACACTAGGAGGTAAGCTTAATTATTTGGAGACCCCTTTTAAGTCTAGTATCTTATCTCTTGGACTGGTGTCAAGATATTATTACTTGGTGCTAAGAAACCCAATAATTGTTTACTTTTCACACAAGAGTTTCTGCTTACTCTCCAGGGATACCCAGAAAGCGTCTGAGCAGAGTCAGCGTTCCTGGCAGTTTACTTCTTGCATCTTTGTTAGCTCAGTTACCAACTTCTTGGGTGACTTGCTCTACTGGGGTTGCTATTTTAAAAAGTGAGCCTTTGTTTTTATATATGAGTTGAAGCATGAGGCAGGAGAAACCTTGCTGTTTGTAAAGGATGTCGTGGGGAATATCACCTTACCCCAGTGTGCTACAGCTTCCAGCAAATCTTCCAGAAACCTCAGTTAGGACCTTTTGATGCCACAGTCAGAATCTGCCCTGTTCACCACCCTCTAAAAGAGCTGCAAGCAGAGGCCTGAAAGGGTCCTCTCTGCATCTCTGCTCCCAGCAGAGACTCTCCTCATTGTCATGGTCTGCGGCATCCCTCCAAAGCATCTTCAAGGGTACCAGGTAACACAGCCTTGTCTTGACTGTGGAAATTGTCACAGCTTCTTGCCTGAAAACAAGGCTGAGTTGGCCCTGACTTTTTTTTTTTTCTGTAGATCAAACCCAAAGTCTTGGTCATGCTAATAAGCAAGTGATATTCCACTCAGACGCCAACCTTTTTTTTTTTTTTCTTTTCAAATCAGTTTATCTCTTCAAGTTTTGGATGTTCCTATTGGGGTTCAAAGGGCAAATCCCAGATTTGTGCAGCTGTAACCTGTAGCAAGCTTTCTTTGGGGGCCACCAAACAGCTCCCAAATCATGACATGGAGACTTATTAGTTACAAATGCTCAGCCTTATCTTAGGCTCATTTCTTGCTAGCTCTTAAAACTTATTTTAACCTGTTTCTCTTCATCTACATTTTGCCTTGGGGGTTTTTACTTTTCATTCTGTATGTCCTACTTTGTGTCTGTCTGATTGGTGGCTGGCTGGCTGGCTGGCCCTGGCTGTCTCCTTCTCTTTCTCCCTTTCTCTCCTCTCATTCTCCCTCGAACCTAGATTCCTCTTCCTACTTAATCTCTCTGCCCACCAGCCCCGCCTATCCCTCTACTGCCTAGCTATTGGCCATTCAGTTTTTTATTAGTCCAATCAGGTGCCTTAGGCAGGCAAGATGAAACAGCAACACATCTTTACATAATCAAACAAATGCAGCATAAACAAATATAACACACCTTTACATAAAGTAATATTCCACAAAATAAACAAATATAACACATCTTTTTTTAAAGATTTTATTTATTTATTATGTATATAACATTCTGCTTCCATGTATATCTGCACACCAGAGGAGGGCACCAGATCTCATAAGGGATGGTTGTGAGCCACCATGTGGTTGCTGGGAATTGAACTCAGGACCTCTGGAAGAGCAGTTGGTGCTCTTAACCTCTGAGCCATCTCTCCAGCCCCCTGAAACACATCTTTACATAGTTAAAGTAATATTTCACAACAGCAATCCTGGCCAAGGTCTCACTCTTACTGGCTGCCTTCACTGGGCCCTGTGATAGTTTTATGAGCATGTCACTCTTGTGCCCACGCAGTGTCCCTGTTTGCTGGTCAGTTTGTGCTTTAGCCTCAGCAATTAAAAGCTACCTGTCTAGCCGGGCATTGGTGGTGCACACCTTTAATCCCAGCACTCGGGAGGCAGAGGCAGGTGGATCTCTGTGAGTTTGAAACCAGCCTGGTCTACAAGAGCAAGTTCCAGGACAGCCTCCAAAGCCACAGAGAGACCCTGTCTCAGAAAACCAAAAAAAAAAAAAAAAAAAAAAAAAGCTACCTGCCCAAGAGGCTTGTTCCAGAACCACTGTCCTTTCTGCAGAAGCTGCGCACACTTTCCAGGGGCTGAGGAGGTGAAGGCATTTATTTGGAGAGTCCCTCAGTCACTTAGTGTGAGAATGAACGTCTCCCTAACTCAAGAGGGAGCGCGAATCTGTCGGAGGCTCTTCACTTCTGTCTCCATATCTTTCTCCTTTCTTGTCATCTAAGGACCTGATGTTTCATGTCATTGGAGGTGTTGAGAATCTTTGGGATCATACTTCACTACAGGGTTACCAGGCAATATAGAAGGGGAGGGCCTGGGCCTGGGCCTCTCCTGGTGTGAATGTCAGGAGGGGAACTAAAGACCGACTTCTTATGTTTGCAAGATGGGATGCTTAGCTGGATTTACAGGTTTGCCTTTTCTCCTGCTTTCAACGGATCTGTTCCCCGCTTCCCCCATCCCCAAATGATGACTTTAGAGTTTCTCGATGAGGACAATAAAAAGACCAGAAACCTATTATCAGCAGTTGCGCAGAGGGAGATCTGGCTTTACTCCCCAACCGGAAACTAATTTTAGTTCCAGGTTAAGTCAAATACTGATTTTACTGTGGTCCTGCAGAGGCGTGGGTGGTAGGATGAAACAGTGTCCCACTCACCTATCAAAGCTGTCCTCAGGCTCACTTCCCACTGGGAACTCACCTTCTCAGGACACATGAGCAAGCTGTACCTGAAAAGGGAAAAGAATTCATCTCTTCCCCCTGGGGTTATTCAGTCAAAGGGGAGGCTGCTTGCAGGCTGACGCGCCCTCACTAAGGCTGTCATTTCTAGACTCAGGGGTGGTAATTCACCATGTCTTTGTGTGTGTGTGTGTGTGTGTGTGTGTGTGTGTGTGTGTGTCATTGCTTGAGAGCCCTTCTCTCCTAAGCATAACCAAAACCATTGGTGCTTTACCACAGTAATTCTCTGCAGTCTACCTGTAACCGCATCTTTCTTCATACTCACAGAAATGTCCACATATGCAGATAAGTGTGAGCAAGGCTATTATAGAGACTGCACTGAAGCAGCTAAATTTATGTTTCATGTAAGCCCGTGTGAAGTTTCAGGCTTCATTAGGCACCGTGACACACAGAAAGGCACTGCCTTTGTTGTGAGCCATAGCCATAGCTGCTGTGCGCCTTCCCTTGCACATTTATGCAAACAAGTTATGTTGGGGCTGGAGAGATGGCTTGGTGGTTAAAAGAACTGGCTGTTCTTCCCGAGGACCCAGGTTCAATCCCCAGCACTCACGTGGTAGCTCACTGTTGTCTGTAACTCCAGTTCCAGGGCCTGGACAAATGTAGGCAAAACACCAATGCAAATGAAATGCAATTTTAAAAAAAGAAAGAAGGAAAAAGAAAATAAACTTTATGGTTTTGGTCCTGCTTTGCTTTTGTTTCTGTTCAAGTCCAATATGAATTGCAATAATATTCATCATCTCTAGCCTTTCCCCATCCCTTGAGCTTTTATTGGGCAATTTGATTCTTTCCTCCTGCAAGCAAAAATGTCTAACCCAGCTCTTAAGTGTGTCTTTCCTACCAAGTGTAGTTTACAAGGCAATAAAGCCACTCCATAGGAAAAGGCTTCTGGGAAGTCTGCAGCACTGAATATGGTTCTTCAGAAGTTTTATTTGGAAAGCAGGATAGAGAATGTGCTAATCCACAGGGCAGATAGAGCCCACCAGCAGCCGTGATGTGCCTGGCCTCCGATTTAGTGTGTTTATCTGCCAGTGGATCCCTGGGGAGTCTGACCTCTCATCTCCCTGGGATTGAAAGGAAAGTGGTGATTTTTCTTTTTTATGGGATCATTTTCACCCAAGTCAATTCAAGAGGACATTCTACTCTGAGTGAATCCCAGCCAACAAAGGGCACATTCTTGGTCCCAGCCTAAGGTGTGACTAATGAGATGGTTTTGGTTGACGCTGTTTGTGCTTTACTTCATTAAGAAACAGAAGTGAGATTTTAGGCTTTTCAGATTACATTTTTATCCCCTTTGATAAATAGCTATTGAAAGAACTTTGGGCTTTGGGCCAATGTTTCCTCAGAGGTAGCTAGCAGAGGAAAGCAAACACACACACACACACACACACACACACACACACACACACACACACACATTTCAATTCTGTTCTCCATTCTTCAGGTTTGTTAGGAAAGATTGTGTAATTAATACAATTGGGGCAGGGACACTTTGCTTTCTGCCCTAGTTGAAAAACAGGGAACACCTTGTTAACTGTTTTCCTCTACAGGGAATGAATTGGGTCTAGTAAGATCTTTATCAAGAACAAGGGATTTTGAACAATTATTTCTTCAACTGCAGACAATAATGATGTAAGTCAAAACCATTGGCTCACACACTGCAGTTCAGTGAGAGCCTGAGAGAAAAGTTAAATCCAATGGCCACGTTGGCCCAGGATATTCTAGGGAGTCCAGACTTTGCATTGGGTCTGTGCAGGTGAGAGGTGAAGGTGGTGCTTGGTCCCACCCAGCCCCAAAGAACCCTAAAACAAAAAACTGATCTTGCTGTCTGCTTCAATTCAAACTGCCTCAAAAAGTCTGGAATTGACTATCCTTCTCTTACGTTCATTGTCATATATGCATAACTCGGTGGCAAAACTATGAATTATTTCCATTGTATGGATCAGTAATCTCTGAGACACTCTTTTTATTGGGGGGAGGGGTTTCAAGACAGGGTTTCCCTGTGGCTTTAGAGGCTGTCCTGGAACTAGCTCTTGTAGACCAGACTGGTCTCGAACTCACAGAGATCCCCCTGCCTCTGCCTCCCAAGTGCTAGGATTAAGAGTGTGAACCACCACTGCCTGGCCTCTGATACTCATTTTTTTCATAAGAAACTTAAGACAGATTGCAAATCAAAATCAAACTAAGGATGATCAATGCTCTAATGACAATAATAACCCCTCACAACCAAACCATTAAGTATATTCCATAGACAAAAGTTTTGCTTACTACCCATTCAGCAACTGTAATGAGTACAAGTGTAAAAACTGCCTGTTCTACTCAGTGAGCCCCATGTCAGTGGTAGTGTTTGTCTAAACTTAGGCTCAAACCTCAGTGCCTCCCAAAAGGGGTGGGGAGCCTTTTTCAGGACCTGAAACTCCGGAAACTCACCCCCAGCCTTGCTAAGGGAAGAGGCTTAAGCTCAGCATTGCTTTGCATTGGCAGTACTTGAAGGCTTTTTGGCTGTGCACTAGGACTCTTGGGGATGGGTATACGTGCATTTAAAAAACCATACATTAATTCCCGTTATCCCTGGCTCTTATTTGCAGTGGTTAATTACCTTCTGAGATGAAGGCACCAATTTGCATTCCAGTCCAATAGCTCCTCCCTGAGTTCAAAATAGAGAGATTGGAACCTGGGCTGTCAGGCTCTCCACTGCCTTAGCCTTCTAAAGTGGCAGAATGGGAAATGAGCCCCAGTCCCAGGAAGTTCGGCGTCCTGGCAGAAACAAAAAACAGACCCCTAGGCACATTCAGCTTCCAGTATTTAGCCCAGAGTGCAGCTTTCTGAACATTTAAGACTAACCGAACACACCATAGATACTGTGCTTTCAAGCATATGCATGTCCCCTAAACAGATTCCTGGTTCTCTTCAGGAATACCCTATGCTTTGTTAAATATGCTCTCTCTTTAAAAGAGACACTTGATCTCAGTCTTCTGTGGAGATTTGTCAGTCTAGGAAATTGTATTGCTCTTCCTCTGAGCTTACAAGGCATTCCCTTTTCAAAATTAATGTGCTTCAGTCTCCTGGGCTGCAGAGCGCAGCTCAGCAACCTGTCTAAGAAGAATCGCCCGTGTATGCCCATAATCATTTTAATTAGCCATACATTCTGTAGGGTGCAAAGGTCTTAGCTAGAGCAGATGGCTAGTGGGGGCAGTGGCTGGCCTATTGTAGGTGGGGGTCATGCCATCCGAAGGCTGCAAATGCTGGCTCCACTTTGGGGCTAGAAGCCGAGGGATCCAAGAGACTTTGGCCATCTGCTCTGTAGTCACCCAAAGCAGGTGTCCCTCCGAAGAGGGCATTCCTGAAATTGGTGCAGCCTATGTGGCTGGTGTGTACAGGGTACCTCAGCCAGCTGTAAAGCAATTGAGCTGGCCACAATGGCCAGTGTGACATTAAGATGTGCGACCCTGGGGATGGGTGCAAGGGCATCCTTTGTCTAACCAAGGAGGGTGAGGATCACTCTGTATAGCAGTCATTTGGGGTCAGGCAACCTCTGACCCCATCTCTTGCATCTGCCCTGTAAATAAGGAGTCACAGGGTAGCCCTTGCCAGCTGTACCAATTCAGGGGCCTCTGTGGAGAGGAAGGTACTCTCCAAGGTCCCTCCTCCCAAGTTGACTCCAGTTGATTGCTCCATCACAATTACCATGCCAAATCTGGAGCTCCTCCCACCCCCAGTTTTCTTAAGGCATAATTGACAACAATTGTATTGTTTGTAGTCATGAAGATGTTTTATATCCAAGGATATTTTGTTAGGTGTATACAGTGCCAACTGAGTGAATTGAGCCACTTTACCTGTTAGAGCGGTAGTTGCTAATCTCTTCTCTTTATTCCTAAACCTGACATTGGACGTCTACTTTTTTTTTTTTTTTCTGTCCTCCTCCTGTTTCGAGCATCCAAGTAGTAAATGGAGTAACTGCAAGCTACTTACTCTATTTAGTTAATAGTAGACCCTCCCAAACTGCACTTAGTACTCAGCACTTTTCACTGCTTTCCAGTATGAAGCCTTCACAGGGAAGAGTTGTTATGCACTTACCCATGGGGAAACTGAGGCACCAAGAGGTTAAGCAATTTGGCCAAAATACCCATGCCACTAAAGGGCAATGAGCCCTGGTGGTCCAGCTTTGGAATTTAACCTCCTGGCCACATCCTTGTTCTGATGGAGGGGATAGCAGTAGTTGGCCATCTCTAAGATGCACGCACACCTCCATGTCTCACTCAGAGGGTGGAGTACCACCCCACTTTGTAGGTGAAGTAAGTTCCTGAGCAATAACGGGGGTGGGGGGGAGGGAGACACTAAACAGAAAATGTCTCTGCCCAGCCCTTCTTATCCACTGTGTGCCTTTGCCTCCCAAGTCCTGAGTACCCAAGGTATATGGAGTGGTGTTTGCACGCTCAACACCCTCCCCTCACCCAGTGTCTCCATGCACCCACCCCCTGAAAGGACCCCCATGGCGTCACAGGAGTAAACAGCAAAGTCTCTCCTGGTGGATCAACATCCTGACAGCACACCAGCCATTGTGCCTCCCTGCTCCCCTCTCTCTTCAGTGACCTTCCTGATTATCCTTTCCACTGCTCTGGACGGACCCATGTCCAGAGGCCACCTGCCAGCCCTCACTCTGCTGGGGTGACCGTCAGCAATCAAAGCACCCTGTTCCACAGTGATTCCTCCTTTTATTGGTGCTGTCTCAGTAGCA
>NC_048598.1:133603767-133761267 GCF_003668045.3 Cricetulus griseus
GTCTGAGACTACCATCATTGCCATGGCTGGCTCATGTCAACAACACATATTCCCTCAGAACTTCACTCACTCAGGGCTTCCTCCACCCCCACATATTGTAGGTATTTTTAGTTAGGTAGTTAGCATTCTGATGTTACAACTTTTTAGACATCACTTGCTGCTCTCACAGAGAACCTAGGTTCAATTCCCAGCACCCACAATGTGACTCACACCCATCCACAACTCCAGTCCCAGGGGACCAAATGCCTTTTTCTGATCTCCATGGGCACCAGGCACACACATGGTGTATATACATATATGTAGGTAAAACAGATACACACATAAAAATAAATGGTTTTGTTTTTTTGTTTTTTTTGTTTTTTTTGTTTTTTTTTTTTTATCAAAGGTCTGCCAGCAACCATGTCAGAGAAGCAGCAGGTACCAATTGAATCTCGGGAGGTCCCACCAGGAAGTAAAGCACTGATTGGGTGAACCTAGGATAGGCAAGACCCCAAGGGCTTCGGCTGCAGAATGTCCCTTGCTACTGCTGTGCCTTTATAAGTTTGCTACTGGCCATTTGTCTCTGGTATCTGGCATGGTGTGGGGTGTGGGGAGATCCCACTGCCTTTAATGTAGTGTGATTATCTCATGGAGATATCCTGTTCTACTGGGCATTTTTACCTGTGGATTATTATGAAGATGATTTCCTCTTAAGCTGTACTGTTTAAAGTGTTTGTCCCTGCCCCTGATAAAGCAGGGGCTGCAGAGGACAGAAAATAAGAACAAGGAAATGTCACTCAGCTAGTTTCTCTTGAGGAGCCTTAAAGACTGTGACTTAGGCTAACAATTAAGAACAACAATTGAGTTTCAGAAGCTAAGTTAGCTCAAGTTCTTTTAATCTTAATGTTGAGAGATGTGTTCTTGGGTTTCAGTGTGCATCATAGCTAAAACAAAGCTTTAAAAATGACTAAAATTTGGATTAAAATGTTTTTGTTAATAGCTTGAAGGTGAAAAATCCGAGGAAACAATGTAAAGTTTAGAAAGGCACATAGTTGAGTGAGGGACTTGTTGAGGTCAAGGAACAAGAACAAAACAGCCCAATTATTATTAGCTGACAAGCCTTTCTTGCTAGGATTGGCTGGTGATCAAAGATGATGATTAATTCCTCGTACACATTTCTGCCCTGAGCTGCCTGGTGTAAGAAACTGTTGGTGAATGGGCATGCACCCCAAGAATTTAAAGTAGTGATGACTGATTGTCTTTCATATATAAAATTTAGATTAGCGATTCTTTTAGGACTCCTTATAAAATCTCCTTTTGAGATAAGTAATAAAGTGATTGATCCTTTCTTTGTAACCTTAAAATGCAGCTTGCCAGTAAAAGAACTAGCTGAGAAAAACACCTTGCTTGCTTAAACTCTTTTAATCTATAACAAGTTGCTAGGATATGAATGTATGTGGTTTCATGGAACAATTTTTTTTCATCTATAGTACATGGATTGTTCGGTTACGTAAGGGAAATGGGAAGCATTTTTTTTTCTAACCTATATTCAATATAATTGTTCACTTGGAAATAGAATGTAACCACATTGTAATTATATTGACTGAAAGATTTTGTTGGGATATATAAGCTGTAAAGAAAAAATAAAGACATGAGAGAAGAGAGAGAGAGAGAGCTTCCCTTTTTCACCAGCCCCAGAAAGTTAAGTTTTGTCCCCTTTCAATGGCCCCAGAGAGTTAAGTTTTACTCCCTCAGACAGAAAAGTGAAGTGATTCTTCTGACTCTGTGGCTGTCCTTCAACCCAAGAGCTGCTAGAGGCTGGTCCTCACAGTCAGCAGTAAAGGTCCTAGAACAGTAGTTCTGAGCTTCCTAATGCTGCAAACTTTTAATACAGATGCTTGGTGGGCAGTGGTGGCGCACGCCTTTAATCCCAGCACTTGGAAGGCAGAGGCAGGTGGGTCTCTGTGAGTTCAAGACCAGCCTGGTGTACAAGAGCTAGTTCCAGGACAACCTCCAAAGCCACAGGGAAACCCTGTCTCAAAACCACTACCCCCCAAAAAATAAATTACAGTTCTTCATGTTGTGCTGGCCCTCCATCCATAATATTATTTCATAACTACTACTGACTGTATAATGGTACTTTTGCTACTGTTAGGAATCATAATGTAAATATTTTGGGAGATAGAGGTTTGTCAAAAGGGTCATGGCCCACAGGTTGAGAACTGCTGTCCTAGAAGGAGAGGTGTTTCAAAAGGACTGGCTTCCTTATTTCATGAAAAGAAGTAAGGTTAAGTTTATCAGGAGGTGAAACATCTCTCTTGGTTGTTGGCTGAGCCCAGGTGTGAAGTGAGAGATATACCACTCTTTTAAACTTTCATTGTTTTCCCAATACATAAACTGATTCATTAGCCTTGGTGATATCAATGAACAATAAAAACATTCTTTCCCTCCTGGGTCGGTAGTATTTTTGCAGGGACTGGTGAGGAGGGCTGTGCCTGTTGGGTCTCTTCAAGTTGCTACATCTTAAGACTGGAGTGTCTGGTTTGCTCCAGTGTTCACAGCTCTGAAGGTCAAAGGCAGAAATGTTATAGATGTGTTACATTTGTTTATGCGGTGGAACATTTGTTTAATGATACATTGTATTCTTTTATGTTGCTTTTGTTTAACTCTGTGAAGCTGTATTGCTTTGCCTGCCTAAAGCACCTCACTGGTGTAATAAAGAGCTGAACAGCCAATAGTGAGGCAGGAGAAAGGATGAGCAGGGCTGGCAGGCAGAGAGAATAAATAGGAGAAGAAATCTGGAGAGCAAAATGAAGGATCAAGAAAAGAAGGGGCCAGCCACTCAGCCAGACATGGAATAAGAAGGAAAGAAATGATACACAGAGACAAAGGCAAAAGGTAGATGCGATATTTTAAGAAAAGCTGGCTAGAAACAAGCCAAGTTAAGGCAGGGCATTTATTAAAAAAGAAAAGAAAAGAAAGAAAAAGTCTGCCAGGTGGTGGTGGTACACTCCTTTAATCCCAGCACTCAGGAGGCAGAGGCAGGGGGATCTCTGTGAGTTCGAGGCCAACTTGGTCTACAGAGTGAGTTTCAGGAGAGCCAGGGCTGCTACACAGAGAAACGCAGTCTCAAAAAACAAAAAACAGCAACAACAAAGAAAAAGAAAAAAGTCTCCATGAGTGATTATTTGGGAGCTGGATGGTGGGCCTCCAAGAATAAAAAGAGCCAAAAGAGCCAAACTACACAGAGATGCTTCCCAGGTTCTTGGGTGCTCTGGCCCCATTTGGAACCAGGTAGAGCCGAGTATGAAACCTATTTCAACCCCTCTACACACTGGTCAGCCTCTCAGGGCCCCAGCAACTGCTATAGAACAGATAACTACTGTTATCCCACAGACTGGGAAGAGATATTCACCAACCTCACATCCAAGAGAGGACTGATCTCCAAAATATGCAAAGAACTCAAGAAGCTAGTCTCCAAAACACCAAACAATCCAATTAAAAAGTAGGGTAGAGAAATAAATAGACAATTCTCAATAGAGGAATCTAAAATGGCTGAAAGACACATAAGAAAGTGTTCAACATCCTTAGCCATCAGGGAAATGCAAATCAAGACAACTCTGAGACATCATCTTACTCCTGTTAGAATGGTTAAAATCAAAAACACCAATGACAGTTTATGCTGGAGAGGATGTGGAGAAAGGGGAACACTCCTCCACTGCTGGTGGGAGTACCAACTTGTATAACCACTTTGGAAATCAGTATGGCGACTCCTCAAGAAAATGGGAATTAGTCTACCACAAGATCCAGCAATTCCACTCCTAGGCATATACCCAAAAGAAGCACATTCAGACAACAAGGACATCTGTTCAACGATGTTCATAGCAGCACTATTTGTAATAGCCAGAAACTGGAAGCAGCCTAGATGCCCCCCTACCGAAGAATGGATAGACAAAATGTGGTACATTTACACAGTGGAGTCCTACTCAGTGGAAAAAAAACAATGGAATCTTGAAACTTGCAGGAAAATGGATGGAACTAGAAGAAACCATTCTGAGCGAGGTAACCCAATCACAAAAAGACAAACATGATATGTACTCACTCATATGTGGATTTTAGACATAGTGTAAAGGACTACCAGCCTACAATCCACACTGCCAGAGAAACTAGTAAGCAAGGATAACCCTAAAAGAGACATACATTGTCCCCTGGAGAAGGGGAAAGGGTCACCATCCCCTGAGCAAATTGAGAGCATGGGAAGAGGGGGAAGGGAGCTATGAGAATGAGAAGGGAAGAAGAGGAAGGATGCAGAGGTCATGAGGGAGCAGAAAGGTTGAGTCAGGGGAAGAATAGAAGAAAGGATATGTGATAGGTAGGGTTTTAGTTGGGGGGGGTGGTAGGGGAGGATGGGATGGAGAAGGGAACTGGGATTGTCGTGTAAAACAATCTTGTTTCTAATTCAAATAAAAAATGATGGAAAAAAAAAAGAAAGAAAGCTGATGAGTGCCGGTGGGGTTGGTGTGAATATTAGAGGAAACAAGGACCATGGAGCCAGAGCTGTAAGTGTTCCCATGGTAATGACTAAGGATTCTTTTTATGTGCCCTGAAAACAAGTTCCTTTCCAAATTCACTTAAAGTGGGGAAAATAAATGCAAATGATTTCCTCAAGCTGCTAAACAGTGTCATTTTCCTATGTCTGTGACTCAACTCCCTCCTTCCTATAAGAAACAGAACTAGGGGAAACTCTGGTAGTGTTGGTCCTAGGATCAGCACCAGGCAAAACATGCTTGTCCTGTCCAACTTGCTGGAGGTGGACTCTCCTGGGCTTTTGGGACTGCTGCACATGGATGAGAAGTAAGAGCCTCTCCCAGGAAGGCTAACGAAGGAAGGAGGGTTGTGCTACATTGCCCATGAAGCCAACTAAAAAAATCCCAGTATCTACCCCTATGTGTGCGGTGGTATTGGCAGACAGGAAGGAGGGTTCTAGAGTTGAACTGCCAGTATTCTAACATTGAATACACAGCCTGTGAGCTGGGTCTCCTGACTTACTCATCCTCTCTGACTCTTATTTCTCCTCTGAATCCTCAGGACGATATTGTCTATGACATGCTTACAGAAAGCTACTGTAAGGATCATGTGCAAAAAATATGCTTAGCACAGGACCTATCTTGAAGTCAGCATTCATTAGCTGTTATACATGGTTGATGCTGTTGTCCAGGCAACAGTGATCACCGTGCCTGGGATCAGATACCGGTAAGAAGGTAGTAGTCTAACCGTGATTACAAATCCATGCTCTTTCTGTTACCATATGGTGTTCCACTGTTTATTATTCCATAAATGACTGAAATTCCTCATTTTGTATATGCTGTCCCAGGGGCAACATTGCAAATAAAGACCACTGAGGTGGCAAACTGTATAGTTCCACTGTTATTTGCACTTACTTGAAGAAACCCCACATAGCAGGCCATCTCTTCCAAAGAGCTCCCTCCTGGGAGTTATATGCTATCCAAACCAGTTCTGCCCTTGCCAATAGAAAGGATCTTTGCTTTGACAGTCTATTCCCCGTGACTTCTCTGTGGTGACATGAACTCTTTGTCTCATTTTCAAAGTTGTTCTCTAATATTTTGCTCCAGTTTCTTTCCAAACAAAACAATTCACAGCTGGAAGTCACGCTAACTTTCTGGTTCACTGCCTACTTAGGCCTAAGCAGCTAGCATACCGGTTCGTGCTCTACCTACCATTAGGCCTGGCCCTGTTCCACGATCCTTGGGCACTGAACCTTGTGGAGTCCATAAAGTTAGTTTTCCAAACAAAACTTATTTAACCTGATATGAACTTTGGACAAGGTAGCTCTGGGAAACTTCACATCGACATCCTCACTTCATTTCAAAGTATTTTCCTAATTGTCAAAAAGAAGCATTTACCAACACAAATTATATTATGTGCCATAAAAGCAACCTTAACATATTTCAAATAATTTAAATTATACACAGCCAGTTTTCTGAAAACAATGGAATTGAACTGGAAATCAATTACAGAAAAATACTTGGAAAATTCTTAAACCATTGGAAATTAAACAACATATATAAAAGTAATCCTTCTGTCAAATATGAACTCACAAAGGAAATTAGAAAATATTTTGAACTAAATGAAAATAAAAATACAACATGTTGAGATTTCTGTGATGCCTTCACAATGGTTTAGGGGTGGCATCGAAGTCATATTTAAATAAAAAATACCTAAAATTAATGATCTGAGCTGCCATCTTAAAAAAAAATAACTAAAAACAAAGAGACACATAGAAGAAAATTAGAGATAAAATCAATAACTAAAATACAGAAAACAATAAAGAAATCAACAAAATGAGGGGGATAGCTATTTGTTTTAACAGACCAATAAAATCAATAAACCAACCTGATCAAGGAAAACAATTACCAATATCAAGAATGAAACATAGCCTGGCGTGATGGCCATCACAAGCCTGTAAAATCTTAGTACTCTGAAAACTAAGGCAGAAGGATCATAAATGTCAAGGTTAGTCTGGGCACCACAGTGAGACCCGGACCCTTACAAACAAAACAAAGCCAGGAAGAGAGCTTCACTATAAATCTGGCAGACAACAGTGTAATGTGGTAAAGATGAACATCCAAATTGAATAAATCCATATAGGTGGAATGGTCAAATTCCTTGAATAAAAGAAGCAAACAGAGCTCTCTCAGGAAGAAATGGGTATCTTTAATAGTCCTCTAATTCCTTAAAGAAATAGAATTTGTAGTTACAACTATTTCAACAAGGAAAACCCCTGTCCTGAGTGAAGTTACTGCCAAATTTTACCACACTCTTAAGGAATTCATAGTATTGATCAAAAGTAAATATCTCTTGGATATATAATAGGAGCAGGAAACATTTTCCAAATCATTTGTGAATCACCTTCACTAGACAAAGGAAACTACAGATCAATATATCTCAAAATAAGAATGTCTGCCAATGGGGCTAGAGAGTCGGCTTGGCAGTTAAAAGCTCTAGCTGCTCTTGCAGAGAACCCAAGCTCCAGTCCCAGCACCCACCTAATGCTGCTCACAAGCATCTGTATCTCCAGTTTCAGGGGATCCGATGCCCTCTTCTGACTTCCTTGGGGACCAACCAAGAATGTGGTGCATATATATACATGCAGTTAAAACACGAACACATAAAATAAAATTGAATAAATATTTAAATATATATATCAACAAAAATTACATATTACTGCTCTCATCCAGCAATATATCATAATGGCAGAGCATAAGTGAGGTGGGTTTCCCCAGGACTGAAAGGTTGGTTCAACATTTTCCAAATCCATATAATTCATTGTGTCAACAGACTTAATAAAGAAAAATCATACAGTTATCTCAAAGATGGGGGTGAAAGATAGTTTAGTGGTTAAAGTGCTTGCCGGGAAGCATGGAGACCCGTTAGGATCCCCAGAAACCACATAAATGCTAGGTGATCTTGGCAGCCTCCCTGTAATCCCAGCCTTGGAAGGTGGAGCAAGCTGGCTAGGGAGACTAGCCATGTGACTGAATTCCTGGTTTAATCACAGATCCTGCTTCGAAGAATGAGATCAAAGAGCTACGGAAGATGATTTCTGATTTCAACCTCAGGCCTCCACATGCATTCACAAACATGTACCTGCACAATACAAACATGCATACACATACCACATACACATGAACATGGGAAAAGGAATAGATGGAGGAAATTCTGATAAATTCGGTGCTCATTTGTGATTTAAAAACAAAAAGTGATCTATGGAAAGAGGAACTCAAGAGCACCTCTCAATATCATAAAATGTTAGTTCTATTTACACTCAACGAACTATTCCAAACTCAACAAGGCACATTTTTCACACAGGTTTTAAGTCTAGGTATCCTGGTGTGGCTCAGGTGAACCCTCAGGTCTTCTGGCTTGAGGTTTCACCGGTTGAACTGAAGTTGTCAGTGGTGGTCTGGAGACACCTTCCAGCTCACTCACGGGGTTGCCGATAGGATTTACTGTCTCAAGAATGATTGTCATAGGCCCCCCAGCACTTCTCTGCCTCTTGGCCTGTCAGTTCCTTTCCATGTTTCACTTGCAACACCTCACCCAGCTTTCTTCAGAGCAGGTGAGTGAGGACACCCAATGTAGAAGTCATAGTCTCATAAGTGGCATTCTATCGCTTGATCATGTTTGAGTCCTTAAAATTAAGTCACTAGATAGACATACACATGACCTCTCAGGTGGTGGGTTGTGTAACTGAACTAGGTGGTGTCAAGAAAAAGATTGGGAATGATGAAAGATTTCTGAATGCATGACCACCAAAGGTTAATTGGAAATCAAACAAGTAACAGATCCCAGGTGTCTCTGAGAGGCTCAACTGTGGTGGATCATGTCATTTCATTGACATGATCAATGTTCTGCACACACAGTGTGCATGCATCATGAGCACCTTTGTTCTGCTCAGCAGGAACCAAAACTTGTACTCACTTAGGACTCTTGTGTGTTATGAGCACAGCGCTTTTTCTGTAAGGATTTGACAGTTTAATTGTGGGGAAAAAAAAAACCTTTGAATACTTTGCTGTAGTTCTTTGGCCTTTAAGTAGCCAATTAATATCTCACCAGCTTGCATTGTTAGAACATTTTTTTTTTTAAATCACTGTTTGAATTACTGGCCTGAGTTTCATTTTTTTAAATGCCATTAAATGAATTTTAACTTGGCATTTAGACAAATTTTCCAAGAATTTTTGAAATGGCCCTAACATACTTCTGCTGTCCTATAGCACACAGCTAGGCAAAACACTGTCTCGGTGCTGAATCCGGTAAAATCCAGGTATTAATCAACTCTGAAAAAAGTGTTGAAGATACTCTTGCAGCATTAAATGTTTGTTGTGTGAAAATAAGCATGTCCATTTTGTCCTAAATAAATTGTAAAATTATATAGACACTGAAGAATTGGTGTGGTGGTGTGGTGTGTAGGGTGGGGAGTTTTGAGACAGGATCTCACGCAGCCTTGGGCTGGCTTGAACTGCCTGTCATCTAGGAAGATGACTTTAAACTCCTGATCCTCCTGCCGTTAGCCCCGAAGTGTTGGGTTTAGAAGAACATGCCACCATACCTGATTCTCAAAGAATAATTTAAATTTAAAATGAATTTCTCTATGATTTAATTTTAGAAAATGTCTAATTTGTAAACTTCCTGTATAGCTAGGCTAGGTTAAAAAAAAAAAATCTTTTGGGAAAAGGGGACAAAGTGGGTAAAACTTAAGAAGGCCTGCTCCTGGGGAGGAGAGTCCATAAGGATGGACACAACTGTCAAGAGGCAGGGTCCTTAAGGGTCCTCTTAGAGGCTGCCTACAGCAAGCTTAATAATAATAATAATAATAATAATAATAATAATAATAATTTAAAAGCCAGTATCACGTTTACTGGTCTAAGACCAATTTCAGCGACCATACAAAGGTCTTGCCACTCTCAATGTCACACTGATGAACTCACCCAATGAAAAGAGAAACAAAATCAAACAGATTAGGAAAAACTAATATTGTCCCTATTTCGTGGTCTATACAAAAATCTCAAAGAACTTATGGAAGTCTCTCAGAAGCCTGATGTGAGAACACACCCAGAGGGCAAATAAGAGTCTGATTCATATTAAAACCATTACAAGTCATTCTCGATGGCTGAAGTCAAAGGGACAGCATGGGAGCCTTGCTAGTGGGAAGGTAAATGGAACAGCCTGAGAAGAAAACGTTTAGGTGGTTACTTACAAAAGATAAACTTGATGTACAACCAGCAGCCCTCTCCTAAGTGTTTCCCCAAGAGAAGGGCTATGCATGGCATCTATAGGGGCTTCGTGTATAATCACCCCACACTGGAAACAATTTAGATATTCTTCAACCAGGCATGGATAAACAAACACCTTCACATTCATACAACAGAAGGCGACCCGGCCATAAAAAGGAAGACACTGAAGATAAATGCAACATGTTTGTGAATCTCATTCTGTGAAATGAAACGCTTACTCTCAAAAGCTGTGCAGTGTATACCACATTTGTATGATATTCTGGGAAAGGCAAAGCTACCAAGAAGACAAAATTCAAGAATTGGGATTGGCTTTTGCACACGATTTCTGGGAAACTCCCAGACCACCACTAGTCCATCCCCGGACCTCATTATACCGTAGTACTCCCTTTGCCAGGCGGCCGCCACGCCACGCCAGACCCAGCTTCTTCCTGAGCTCTGTGCAGATTTGCATCGTTCCTTGGCCAGGGCTGGCCCGGGTTTCGCAGACATTTTCTCTAATGAAGTCCTGACGCCATTGCACACGCGCCTTGACGCCTAGCATAAGGGATGAAAGGGCTGACAAAGTGTTGAGGCTACATCCAGCCACTGCGCTGTCGCTGTGCTCTAGCAGGTTCAATAAGGAGGTGATTGGGGAAATCAAGGCAGGCTCTGCACCGCGCCAAGGCCCCACTGCATGGATGGGAAGGCCAACCTGCCTCCCTCGACTGCCTCTCTCTCATTCATTTTCTGAAACTGCAGCACCGGGCAGGACCCCGCCAGGGGCTCACGGGCGAGACACCCAGGACTGACCGCTGTAAGGTATGGACCAGGCCACCGTAGCAGGAGGCCCGGGTGCAGGTTGCTAGGAGGGCCCGGGTGCACCAGCAGACGCTCCACTCTGTGCCTTCCACGATCTAAATCCTGGGGACCTGCAGAGCGGGATCTGGGACCTTGCCAGGTGGCTGCGGGGACAGCAGGGCCGAGAACGGCCCCGCCCAGCCGGTGCTGTTCCCATGGGGATCGCGGCGGCGACCCAGCCGGGCTTCAGGCGGCTGTGCACGAGCTGGGCGGAGAGGCGCCGAGAGTAGGGGTGGGAGGTCCCGGCGGCCCCAGTCGCCCCGGTTGCCCGCCCGGTATCTTCTTCCGGAGGGAAATGAGACCCGAAATTAGAACCGGGAAAGCCCTTCGCCTTCGCGGTGCTCCAGCCAGCTCAAGTGTCTTAGATCGTATGAACCATAACGTTAAAAAGATAGATTATCTTACAGCTCGGCTCGTTTTAGGACGATGGCTACATGTTTAGCTCGAGGGAATGAAGCAGACAATTGAAATTGGGTCACTCGGCAGCCACCTGTAGGCTCCCAGCCTTGACCGCGATGTGATGTCATTACTGGGGGTGGAGTCCACACCTGGCTGGTCCTAATTCTATTATAACTAGCGCCCTTGTTTTCTCTAGATCCTGGACCACAGCCCCTGCTTGATGGGGCTCGAGTGCGGTCCGCCGCCCACCTATTACATACACAACGTTTAAAAACTATATGAAAGTCCATTCCCAAGAAGACTTACTCCTCCGTGATGGAGAAATACGAAAAAATTGGGAAGATTGGAGAAGGCTCCTACGGGGTGGTGTTCAAGTGCAGAAACAGGGACACGGGGCAGATCGTGGCCATCAAGAGGTTTCTGGAAACTGAAGATGACCCTGTCATAAAGAAAATCGCCCTTCGAGAAATCCGCATGCTCAAGGTAGTTGATTGGCTTTTTTGGGTTAGATAACGCTGTGGGATGGGGTTTATCCCCCTTCCCTCACAGCCTCGTGTCCTCCTCGGTGGCACAAACCCGAGTGTGTGCGCAGAGGACCGATTATGTAAGAAAGCAAGGAAGGTGAAAAGGAGAGGTGTGGCAGCCCTCAAGTGTAGCGAAACTGAGGTATTTCATTTCTCCCCAGTTACTTGCCATCTGTCATCTCGCCTGCAGACAGTCTTTTCCCGAGTCCCTGATATGCAGAATTTAAAACGACTCAACTTTGTTAGAGTACTAGAATTTTTTCAAGTGCTGAATTTTTTCCAGACTGTTTTCTATTAGATTTTAAATCCATTTTCCTGTTTTCTTGGGCTGTGTGAGGTGTGTGTATGCATCCGTATGTGCGCACAGGTGTGTGGGAGCATGTACTCTGCGTGCTTGTCTCTGTACCTCTGTGTCCTCCTAGCACACTCTGTGATGCCTGCCTGCTAGGCTCCCGATAAATGTTCTTGTAGAATTTTTTTAGGGTTAATATAATAAACTCTTAAGGAAAAGTAGGTGTTACAGATCAATCTTATTTGAATGAGAGAGAATCAGTTCCCCCAAGTTGGCCTCTGATCCCCACGTTGCTCTGTAGCATCTGTGTGTTCCATGGTACCAAAATAAATACAAATGTAATCTAGAAAAAAAAAGTGAGGTGTGTGATGAATATGGCAGAGGCTGTGTTCTTACCTGAAAACCCTTGTGTTCAGGAATTGGAGCTGTGCACCAGAGCTGATTTCAAAGCAGGAAGCCACCCCCCTCTAAACTCAGTGTTTCTTCTCTAGTCTAAGTAAGGTGGTGGGAGATTATTGATTTTCTGTCCCTTTAATTGTAGCTCTTCAAAATAACACAATATGCCTGATATCTAGTATATACTTGGTGCATATTTGGTAACTAAGTGCATCCAGGGTTTGTTAAATTAACTCTCATTTTCTCCATTGATCCAGTAAATTCTTACGGAGCCTGACTGTGCCTAAAAGAGGGTTGTGCAGAGTTGTTTCAGTAACTCAGCTCTTGGAAGGCAGGTGAAGTGAAACTCACCCAGTCTCACTTCTGCTGTACTGAGATCCCAATGCGCAGAGCCTGTGTCAGGTCTTGTGCCCCATGGCTGGCAAGAGCTCTTCTAGCGCAGTTGAGTAAAGAGAGCAGACTGCCTCACTGAAGAAGCAGAAGAATGGTGGCTTGAGGCAGGAAATGGAACTTTGACCATCAGGCTAAGGTAGCTGTATTCCTTCTGAATAGCCGAAATATTTACATTTATTTATTATTTTATTTTTAAAAGATTTATTCATTTATTATATATTCAGTGTCCTGCTTGCATGTATGCCACCAGATCTCATGACAGATGGTTGTGAGCCACCATGTGGTTGCTGGGAATTGAACTCAGGACCTCTGGAAGATCAGCCAGTGCTCTTAACCTCTGATCCACTTCTCTAGCCTCTGTTATTTATTATTTTAGAGATAGGGTTTCTCTATGTAGCCCTGGCTGTCCTGGAACTCTCTCTATAGACTAGGCTGGCCTCAAACTCAGAGATCCACCCGCCTCTGCCCTTCTAGTGGGGATTAAAGGTATGCACCACCGCTGCCCGGCCTGCCAAGATAATATTTTTATTAAAAGGTTGTCAGTTGCAGACTTCTGAACTCATGGACCATTGAAGTTTCAAAACATACCTTTTTCTCTTTAGCATTTGAGTTAGTTACCAGGATTTCTCAGAGTCTTGTTAAGTACGTGGGCCATGGTCTCACACCACCACACCATGCTGTGTTTTCTCTTTCCATTCTTTAAAACAGGGTCTTATGCTGTAGACCAGGCTTGCCTTGAACTCTGTGCTAGGACTGAACCCAGAGTCTCTCTGGAACCTGTCAACTGTGATACTCTGTGCTACACCCTCAGCCCAGCCAGGACTTAAAAACAGCAACAGCTAAGCTAACTACTTTACTCTTATAACCAAATCTTAAAAGATCAAACATTTTAATAGTAAAATGAAAACCGGGAAGCATGACCTTCCTGAGAGAGAGAACAATTGGTGATAATATCTAACTTCACATTCTCTGCTGTGCCATGCTTGACATTGTGTGTGTGTGTGTGTGTGTGTGTGTGTGTGTGTGTGTGTGTGTGTTGCAGACCCCTTTTCTTAGCTTCACTATCCATCAATGAAATAGTGGCATCATTTGTCTAGTGCACTGTAAATCTCATGACTGTTAATACTACATCTGGGGGCAAGAAGATTCCCAGAGCAAGTACTGTCCTACACAGAGACTCTACAAAACAAAATACTGTTTGTGTGGTTCCAGTTGCCTTGATTAGTTGGTCCCCAGGATTCCATATTGTAACAGAATTGGGAATCTCTTGCATAAATCTTTCCTAGAGTCTGCTTTACAATATAAAGTAAGGCCCAGTAATAGCCACAAACTTCCTAAGGCTATAGTTGTTTCTTTGTAAACAGATGTAACTGTGGGAGGTAACTGTCTAGCAACCAGCTGGGTGGTTTTAAAGGCCATACCTCTTCCGTAATTTCTTTTCATGAGTGAAGTCCCTTTAGGTAGCTATAGCCGGGGGATTATAATATCAAGAGTTCTATCTTGCTAAGTTTTTTACTAAAGGTTTTTTTTCTTCTCTAAAATCTGGAAACACTACAAATAGCATTATTTCATATTAACTGGAGGGAGGAAGTATGACTCTTTTTTACAAAACAAAATTGTTTTTATAATAATATACCACTACCTAAAGAAGATGTAACCCTGTGCTCATCAAGACTCTCTGTGAGAGTAAATTCTCCAATATCTTAATTTTCAATTGTAATTTCCCTAGATTATATAATTGAACTTGTAAAAAAAAAAAAAGGAAAGAAAAAGTGACTCTGTCTCCTTAGAGCAGTAGGCAGCACTGTTGTCTCATAAAATTACAAAAAGTAAACAGCTGCTCTGTTAAAAATTGTCCTCTGGAGACAAGTTAATACCATTTTCGTGATGGGAGTAAAATTGTGCTGTGGTACATTAGCTCAGTGGACCTCTTCCAAATCTACTTTCTATCATACAAAGAAAAGAATGATTTGCATTCGGCTGGTTCTTATGGAGAGATGTTTGTACACAAGATAAGTGGCATGTGTTTGGCACGAGTTTGCAGAACTCTGCCACATCCCAGGCACTGTTCTTGGCTGCTGCCCCTGTGAACTTGCATCTTAGCAAAAGAGAACAGCAGTAAACAGGTAAGTATGTGGGAAAACACAAAGCAGGATCAGGGGAAAGGACTATGGAATTCAAACCCGTTCTTGGTTTTAAACATGTTACTAACCTTTAAATGTGTTAAAGACATGTTGCATGGCAGGAAGAGTGGTCATGAAAGTAGCCTGAAATCAGAGAGGGAAAAGGTCTCTAGGAGTGCAGATACCTTTAATCCAACACTCAGGAGACAGAGGCGGATGGATCTCTGTGAGTTTGAGGTCAGCCTGGTCTACAGAGTGAGTTCTAAGGCAGCCAGGGCTACACAGAGAAACCCTGTCTTGAAAGAGAGAGTGGGGGAAACAGGCATGAGGGATGGAGGAAGGGAGGGAGAAAGAGAGATGGAAGGAAGGAAGGAAGGAAGGAAGGAAGGAAGGAAGAAAGAAAGGAAGAAAGGAAAGAAAAAAAGAAAATCGTATAAAGCGCAAAGCCAGGTGTTGGACTGAGGAGATGACTCAGTGGATAAAAGTGCTTGTTTGTTATATAAGTGCTAGGACCAGAGTTTGAATTCCCAGAAACCACTTAAAAAACAAACAAACAAACAAGAATCCCAGATGCTTAGCAGACCAGCTAGAATCCCAACAACCCCTACAGGTGATTGAGGTGGAGCCAATAGAATCCCTGTCTCAGACAAGGTAAAAAGTGATGTTGTCCTTCTGACCTTCAAATGTGCACTGTGGCACACACAAATGAATCCACATACACACATGTACACAAAAAAAGGCAAGATATCATGTGCTAGACCATCAGGGGCTCCATGGTGAGAAGTGACTTTGCATAGAACACAGGCAAGCATTTAAATGTGCTTAATCCATCCCAGCTCCATTCCCCCATTGCACCCCAGCGATATCTATGTAGCCAGCAAGAGGGACTGTGTGGTTAAGGACGAGAAACTGCCAACTCCTTCCTAGGTCCATGGTCTCTGCTGCTGTTGGGGTAAAATGGTAGAGCTGTTAAGAGAGGACGGAATCTATCCCATCCAACTTGATAGAGAGATCAGACGGCCCTGGAGCTGTGGTGGAAATCAAAAATAGGAGAGTGTGGCTGTGGGTGTCTGGGTGACCTATCTCTGGCAGGTGCTACAGGGGCAATAGAGTAGGCCAGACTAACTTCAATCAAACCACTAGAAGTACAGCTAGGACAAGTGACAGCTCTCCCTCTCCCAAGTCAAGAAAAATGAGAGAAAGTAGGAGGGGGCATTGCACATTTTCACTTGGCAGGTAGGAGCTGGTGGCCCAGCAGACTTGGCTGAACTGCCAGTTCATTACCTAGGACTCCACAATTAACATTAAGTGAGAGCCTCTGAAAATAACTATTGTGTCCTGTTTTGCATATTGGTTCAGGACAATGAATGGCTTGCCAGAACCCTTCTAAATAGGAAGCTGGGATGTAGAACCAACTCTGTCCATTCCTAAGACCCAGCCTGCCGCTTTCACATGTCAGCCCCACCCGCTGTGGGGCCTCACAGTCTGTTGTGTCTCATCTCTGTGTGGCTTGTGGCTCCCATGGAAGTCTGAGCACAGCTTGGGAATGAGCACAATGGGAAGGGGGATCCCTCACAGTCCTCATTCCTTAACTCTAGAGAATTTTTTTAAGAAGAAAAAGTTACTATTTGTTACCAACAGAGATGAAAATTAAGTGTGGGAGGGACATGTCCATCTGAAACTTTACTATGGGCTGGAGATATGCTGCTTAGTGGTGGAGACCAGGCATAGCATATGCAAGGGCATGATTGATGTCCAACACCACAAAACTCACTCTGCTATCAATATTACAAAATTCATCGAATGCGTTTGTTGGGGGGCACACACCACACTAGTTTGTATGTGTACTTGTGTGAAAGTGGAGGCAAAGATCAACCTCTGTTATTCTTTAGGCACTGTCCATCTCATTTTTTTGTTTGTTTGTTTTGAGATAGGGTCCTTCTTTGGCTAAGAGCCCCAGGGATCTGCTTGTTTTTGCCTTCCCAGTGCTGGAGGCCACCATATAAGGTCTATAAGGTCTCTCTATGTAGCCTTGGCTAACCTCACACACCATATGTAGACCAAGCTAGTCTTGAACTCATAAAGATCTGCCAGAGTTGAGATTAAAGGCATGCTCTGCCTTGCCTAGCCGTGCCTAGCTTGTTTATGTGGGTCCTAGGTATTGAACTCGGGTCCTCACCCCTGCATAGCAAGCTCTTTACCAACTGAGCCTACGGCATGAATTCTTTTAAAAATACTTTTATTACATTTATTTGTGTGTGTTTGTCTGGGTATATATGCATGTAATGCAGACATTAGAGGACAACCTGCAATAATTGGTCCTCTCCTTCTACCATGAGGTCCCGAGGACGTAACTCAGATCATCAGGATTTCAGGCAAGTGTCTTAACTGTTGAGGCATTTTTCTGGCCCTGCAGAATGCATTCTTAGTGAGAACAATATCACTCCCCCCCCCAAAAAAAAAGGATCCAAATCAGTTCTTACAGGAGCATGAGAAAATGTCTAACCTTTTTATTGTGTAAATAACAGATACACGTGCAATGTATATTCAACTATCTGATATATTTGTAGCATTAAGGTTTCTTTTGTAAGCAGCTAGGGAAAAGATGTGTAAAATGACACCTCAGGAAAATAAAAATGAGATAGGTACCTAGGTGTGAATAAGCCTGGGATATAGTGCTTGGCAGAAAATGCTCTCAACTGACTTGAGTCGTAGCATGCACGGTGCTGGGAGAAGCTGCTGTTCCCCTGTCTCCTCACCTTCCAGTGGGGACACAGCTGTGTGACTGTATGGCCCCAGAGCTGTGGCTATGGACCTCAGTGTTGGATCCTGCTCAAGGCTGTCGGTGACCTTGGACAAGCTCTAATGCCTGCTGGAACCCTGCCCAGCCTTATCTCCTGATTTATGTCTCTGCCTGGTACCGCTTCACTGACTTTTTGCTGAGAAGAGCAGTCAGGGCTCTCGAGCCAAACATGGAATTGAGGACAGGCAGCCTCAGGATGGAGGAACAGAAGAGTGAAGGTCAAAAGCAGCAGTCGCAAAGGACAGAAAAAAGCTAATGGAGAAAGGCAGAGGGTGGGATTTGAACATGCAACGGTCTCCAAAGGGACTTGCTCCAGGCAGGGTTCACTACCTGTAAACTTCAAACCAGGGATACTGTGACAAGTCACCAGCCTGCTGCCAGGTGCTGCTGAGAGAAATGGAACCTCTAAGGCTCCCAGTTATTCAACAAGAGTATTACACTCTAAGTACCTAATATGAGCTTTGTGCCAGGCCCATGCCACTACATACAACTAACATGGCACGTGAGTGCCCGCCCCCAGCACACAGTGTACCCAATGCTTCCATCTTTTTTTAAAGGCATCAGCTTGCCCAGTATTAGTTGGAGGAATATTTCACATTCAAGCAAAAAACCTGGGGGGGGGTAATCTTGCGGTATTTGGTCCTAGCAAAATTAAAGAAAAAGATAGGAAAAAAAAATTTAATTCTGCTGTGGCCAAATGGAGCCCTTTCTAGGCTTTCTTTCTTCAAATTGTTCAATTTGCTCATGAAAATAGATTAACAATGCAATCCATTAGTGATGAAAATTAGTATTAGATCCCTCATTGTGCCGGCCGTGTTCAGCATTGTCTGTTATGGATTGTACGGGACTAGATTCACAAACTCAAGTATTGGTAAGGATCACATTGATACCACAAACATGCAAAGGCGGATGAGTGGGGAGCAATGCAGAAAGGTAGGGCCTGGTGCAAACTGGTGATCTCATGTCTAAAGGGGCCAATGTTCAGCCCCATGGGGCTGAACTCAGGAGGAAAGAGTTTCAGTTCTTTTGACAAGAAATTAGAATCTTGTGTGATATCTCCTGAGATTTTTTTCTCTACAATGTTTTTTTTAAAAAAATTCAAAATATTTATGTCTTTTGTATGCATGTGTGTTATGTGACCACACGTGCACATGTGCTGTGGCATGCATACGGAGTTCAGAGGAGAACTTCCAGGAGTCAGCCTTTGCCCTCTGCCTTGTTGGGGTAGAATCTCTCCTGGTTCTGCTGCTGTGCTTTGGATCCCAGGCCGTGTGGCTCCCTAGCTTCCAAGCACCTCTGACTCCACGTCCCATCTCGCTAGAGGAGTGTGGAGATTACAGATTCACAACATTGCACACAACTTTTTATGTCGGTTCTATGAGTAAAATCTCAAGTCATCAGGCTTGTGAAGCTAGGTTTCTCCCCTCCGAACCATCTCCCTGGCCCCCAAATTCAAAATATTTAAAAGTAAAAAGAATAGTGCAGTTGATACCCACAGCCCCTTAAGCCATTGGAACCTTGCTGCCTTCCCTCTCTATCCCTATCTCAGTCTCTTTCTCCTACAACTCTGCCCCACTCCTACATATTTGGCTGGGCCATCTCTCTAGATATTTGGCACAAGGTTGTTCTTCTATATAATAACCATATTGTGAAATTATCAGCAATTCAAAACTCTTATCTAATGCATAGTTGATACCCAAATGTTTCATATTGTTCCAATAGTAGCTACATAATATATAAAGTGCCTAAAAACTAATATGCAGATGGGTGTGGTAATATGGACAGGAGGCAGGAGGGTCTCTGAGAGCAAGCACACTTATTAATATCATTATATATTCATGAATATTTAAATTCAGCACATTATGCACTATTAGTACAGTATAATTACACTTTTTGATTCCCAAAGTGTCACATGTTTGGCTATTTGTCCTTCCTCAGTCTGCTCCTGAGTTCTGATAGGCTCCACCATTGTTTGGATACTTTGCTGTGTGATAGGCAAATAAAATGTCCTGGACTCGTCCTGCCCCCACCCTGTGATCAGCCATTTCTCCAGTAACCTGGTTCTTTTTAGTGGTTGGTCACAAAATGTCCTGACTTTAAAGTGTTAAGCAATTTTAAAATTTTTTTCACGTTGCTCAGGCCCCATACAACACAGAATCTGCAAATACTGTTTGGCCATTAGGCTGCCAATTTAGGGACTTTGGACTCTCTGGCTTTTGTTCTATGAAGTATTGGCTCCAAGGACTCAAGGAGGTGGGCCATGGAGGTTTCTTGTTTTGTTTTGTTTTTAACAGGATAGACCGACACTGGGCATTCATGTAAACTGGTTGCCAGTATCATGGAAGACAATAGAAGCAGTTTCTTGCCTACAATGAAAGAAACCAAACAGCTCCTTATCATCCCTCTATTTGTTTAACAAGTGGAGACCTGTTTAATTTCATTTCTACAAGATAATGTACATACTGCAAATAGTAACCGGCTGTTTTGTTTGTTTACTCAAAGATGTTTTGGCTTAGCCCATAGGTGTTTATTCACACAGATTGTATTCTGACTGCTAGTGAGAGCCCGAGCAATAAACTGACAGGCAAATATTTCAAGCACAAAAGGAACAGAGGTAAACAAGCAAGTGCATTACTGTCTTCAAGGCCCCCAGTCCACAGTGTGATGAAACCCATTCCCCAGTCAGTCAGTGTCACGGGCATTGTGTCCTATGTCACACACTGGACTTAAGAAAAGAAAATACCCCGGGACAAGAGGAGGCAGAATAGATTACTTTTGACAAATAATTTTGGATAGATTGGGTGGGTATATGTGCTGGGAAATGAATCATTCATGACAAATAATAATTGTATAGTTCATTGATGTGATGTTTTGATATAGGCTTATACTTTGGCATGATCAAATCAAGGTAATTAGCATGCCTATTCCGTCAAACATTTGTCATCTCTTGGTACACTTGTGTGTGAGTATGTAGGCATGTATGTGTGTATGCAGGTGTGTTTGTATGGGTGTGTACATGCTGTGGAGGTCAGAGGACAGACTTGGGTATTGATGGTCAGACATCATCGATATAAACACAAGGTGGGTACCTTGTATTTTGGGGCCAGTTCTCTCATTGGCCTGGAACTTGCTGATGAGCTGAGGCTGTCTAGTCTCTTGTCTGCCTCCCCGGACTATACACAGGTGCTACCATATATGATCTTTCTATGGGGTTCTTGGGACAGCTCCAATCTTTACCCCTACATGGGAAGCACTTACCAACTGCAATATCTTCCTAGGCCCCAAATATCTATTAAGTCTTTGTGATGAAAACATTTAAAAAATCCCATCTTTGCATTACTTTGAATAGTTAATATTATTGTATAGTTATTAACTATACTCACTTTGTTGCATAGCAGAATGTTAGGCTTTCAAAATGAGTGGTTGTACAATTAATTCACCTTGATTTTTAAAACACTCTCTAACTGCTTTCTTTCTCATTTAAATTATTTTTTATTTCTAACCTACAAGAATTCTAGCCAGACGTGCTATATGATATTTTATTTCATGAAGTATCCAAACCACACCTGAAGGTAGTAATTTTCCTGCACAGTGGAATTTTCTTTTAAACTGGGTCAGGGGCATGCCTTTCACTTCGGCTTTTAAAATGTTTTAATTCAGTTGTACATTTGGCAGGATTAATGTTTTATTTTGCAAATTTGCTTTTAGCCTGCATATTCTCTTGTTAATTATTACCCTTCTTTATTGTTTATTAACCTTAAGGGCCCTCTAGTCAAAATACCAGTGGGTAAAATTGTGTCTCCAAAAATCATTGAACTTGGTCTCCATATCTGCTGGAAGAATAAAAAGTGGGAGTTTCTAAACCAACAGTGTTACCAACCACAGTGAGAAACAACCTGTTTCATAACTGCCAGTGCGTGATGCCCTCATCCATGCCAGCTCAGCGTTATTTTCCATCGTGGCTATGGTTGTACTAATAATTCTTTCATGGTATTTTTTTTTTTTTACAATAAAACAGCTCAGTCATCCAACACATACATCACTGGCCTGCTGGGTTTCCAGAAGAGATCTCAGGCCAGGTGTCCAGTCAGACAAGCAGCCTGGCACATCCTGTCCCTGTGTGTGGCCTCCAGCAAAACTACGAACACTCCTTAGCCTGACTGCCCTGCCTTTCGTTTCCCCAGGAAGGAGTTTTCCTTTTGATTGTTTTATTCAGGGTTGTGCTGAGAAGAAGGTAGGCAGTTCTGAGGGCTTCAGTTGGTCCCTATCTTACTGTGTAGGTCATGAAGCTAATGTTTGCCAACTGCCAAAAGCATCTACCCCAAACTTGAACTTGGGAGTGGAGGGAATGGTCTCAAATGTGGCTCCATGGATCTGTCCAGCCCTCTGTGAGTCAGGATTCTAACCTGGGGTTCTGAGACACATAGACTCTGAGATATCAGTGCTCAGACCTTAGACCTGATCACACTGTGGGTTTACTCAGAATTGGTCACAGATTCCTTTAGGAATACCTGTGGTGGCATCACAGGGCTCTCCCTCAAAGTTATTTTGGTTTATAAGCTGAATGAAGAACTTCAGTTTTCCATCCTAAAAGCCAGGATTGTCTTTGTCAGCTGTCAATTATTTCTACTAATACAAATCAATTAATACATTAGCCTCGCTCCACTCCCCATCAGGACCCCATGGCATGGCATGATGTGGGTCAGCTCAGAGCTCAGTAAATTAAGGTATTCTGACCTTGCTTCTCATTGCAGTCATTATATGCCACTCTGGATACCAGGTGTTGGCCACTGTGGAATCTTGTTCCCACTGGGAGCCAAGAGACTAATTCCCACAGTAGCAACTTCAGTACAAGACAGCCCTTCCTTTCCACTCAGCCCACCTAAAACAGCCATGTATGAACGCCCAAACCAACAGTATCTTTACTGTGTGTGGTGCTCTAGTAGTGAAAGTATTTGCTGGGCCTTCGAAGGAAACACAATGGGATATGGCAGGGAGGGGCTCTGCGGATCCACCTAATAATCTAGTCTAGAATCTCTATCTCCTCAGCTTGCCCCATCCCTTCCTCAATGCTCTGCTGAGGAAGTTCCAGCCTGCCTGCCTTATCTGATGAAAGCCCAACCTCTAGACAATGACCAGAAACATAAACTATCTCCAGCGCCCTTGTTAGGAGAGTTAAGTCCCAAGCCACAGGTCAGGGCTCTCCCATCAATGAACTTGGCCCATGCAGCTTTACATTTCACTGTGCTCATGGTCCAAGTCCCTCAAGACTCTTGCTGGCTCAGATGAGACAGGTCCTGTCAGTCTCTGAAGATAATTACTTCCTCCTTGCTGCCTTCTTCGTGTGGCTTCATTGTGCTTACGGGTCCTTTGGCCAGGAGGAACAATGAGGACGAGCATCCTCTACAGAGGCACCTGAGAAGTGGACGTGGTCTTCAGACCGTGGAAACAGTTTCTGCTAGTATGTAAACTCCGAGCCCAGGGGTTTGGGAAATTTTAGGGTTTAGGGTTTCCAGGCTCATCATCCTGAATATCACTAGGCCACATCTCAGGGTCTTCTCTTTTCTGACCCTACCCCTGACTGTGGTGTGGGGACCTCTTTGAGACTACATATTGTCTCCTTTGGGAACACAGTATTTTGAAGGTGAAGTCTTTTCAGCAGTCGGTCCTGTCTCCATAGGAGACAGAAGTCCCTTAGACTACTGTTGGCAAATCCTCTGATTGCTGAGCCGAAGTCTGTCTGGTGACTAAACCTGACCTGTCATTTTCTCTTTTCTCTTTTAATGATTTAAAAGAGCTAATGAAAGCCAGATCATGCAACAGTCCTTATAATCTCCACTTCCCCATTTTTCTCTTGTGCTACCGCTGTTGCACAAGCCACCTGCACCTCATCCAAAACCAACACTAGTAGAAGTGTTCATGTTTGTGTTGGTTCTGCATAGGACCTGCCTTCCATCCAGCCTGCCCAACCTTCAGGAGATCTTTGTTCCATCTGACTAGTGATTGATCCAGATCTAGAGCTCCATTCTGTAGATGGAGCTGGGCCCACTTCTCATGCCAGCACCTGTATGTAGACAGTGCATGCCTCTACCCCAGAAGTTAAAATCTAAGATGTGGAACTGTGTGTTAGTGTTTACTTTAGGAGGTACCCCTGGGGGCGGGAGAACGGGGAAAGAGAGAAGCCCATGGAGGCAGCAGGGCCTCAAGCCCCAGAGACATACAGCAAGCCAGTTTGGGGATCCTTGAGAAGGGCCCAGGAGTGATCATTTTAAAGCTGTGGGCAAGGGGAAAGATGTCACCATTTCCATTCTAGATGGATGGGAACTGATGAAGGACACCCTCCAAAATGTCTATGAGAAAAAGGTCCACTGTGTTTCCCTAAAATACAGACACAGGGTCAACATCCCCTCACTCCCCCACAAAGAACACAGACCACAGGGACAGGAGAGACCACAGACACAGTGATCTGTGTACTGGTCAGTCTAAAAATACATGGCCACTAAGGACCCGCTAGAGATCACTATGCCAGTACCTTCAGGGGCCAGGCAGGTATTGGAGAATGGATTCATCTCAGTGAATAAATTCACTTTGTTATAGGTCTTGAAATGTGCCTTCATCCCTATTGGTGTATGTGTTCCCACTTTAAATAGAAACATGGGTACATGGAACAGTTCACTTGCTCTAATATTTGGAGTTGGTAATCTGAGGGTGATGCTGATGGGCTCTCTCACTGGGCCTTGGTGTCACAGGGGGAATAGGGAGTGATGGGGAGAGTAGCAAACCAAAGCACATGGTCCTCTGAAGTGAACCATTACTCTCAGAGCAAACTCTTTAAGGCCACAGAGATAACGGGCCTGGAGTTGCCAGATCGCGAACATTTTCCAGAGCAGCCTCAGGATCAGGATTCTAAAGCAATATTTCCTGATCATTACATGTTGGCAATGAATGTTAATGTCTCTAAAGTGCTGGGGAGGAAGGAAGCTGAACAGTACACCTCCAGGGATGCAGGGCCTGAGCTCGTCACAACAAGTGGGAGGCCAGGGAAGACATGGGGCTGGTGGAGGTACAGGAGCTGTCCAAGAAGGATGTATGGCATTCTGCTCTTCATAGGAAAACAAACTGGTGACAAGATCAAATTCGTCTGAGGGGATGAATTTGACTAAAACTTAAACAAGAGTCTTGGGGGATGAAGAAATGACTCAGTGGCTAAGAGCATTTGCTGTTCTTGCAGAGGACCCAGTATGCTTCACAACTGTCTGCAACTTTAGTTCTGGGAGATCCATTGCCTTCTGGCCTTTGTAGTCACTGTATGTACAAGATGTATTTGTGCCTATACAGATAAAACACACATAGACATAAAATAAAAAGAAATAAATCTTTCTAAAGGAAGTTTTTCTTTTTAATGCCAGAGACAGTACTTCACTTGGCAGCATAATGGAAATGTCTATATTCACCACAGGAAGAAAATAAAAGGGAGACAAATTCCAAACTTGAGCAGGTGTTGCTTTTAAGGGAGCTTAGCAGAAGACAGTGGTAATGACCTAGAAAGGGCTACTGAGACCTTCCAGACTGGGCCAATATGAGACAGAATGCCAAGAAATAAAACCAGACTTCAGGCTGTGGCTTTACCCCCTCATAAACCAGGAGCAATTATGGTGAAACAAGCCACAACACCTTTGTAGTATATATGGTAATTTTGTCTGTTCTGTCTATTCATGTTTCCTGTATGTGACATTTGGTTTCTTGTCATCTAATTCATTTACATGTCCCTCAAGAAGTCCCTTCTGTACAAATGAGGAAATATCTAAGGTCCAGGCATGCCCAGCCTTCTGACATCATGACAAAGTATTGGCATCTGCAAAGTTCACACTCAAGAACTGCACAACAGAGTTACAAGGGGGAAAAAATTCCATGATGGTTTAAGTATGTTTCCGATTTTTGTGTTGGTTTACATTCACAGCTACCCTGTGCCTCACACAGTCCATGGGCCATGGTAAGGACACCTGAGAGCCCTTATAGACAAACATCCACGATTACTGAAGCAGTGGTTGAAATCCAGAGTACAGACTGTGAACCAGCTTCCAGCTTCAGGACCAAGATGTCCTCCTGACCCCTCCCCAGGACAGTGAGTTATGGACATAGAGGAAGGAGGTGGCTTGAGATGCCAAATCCACAGGCTGGTTCACCATCCATTTCAGGGATACCACAGTGGGCCACAAAACTCCCCAAATGAGAAGTCCTCTGGGTGCCCCTCAGTTCACTGCCTACTGGGCCTTCCAGCAGCCCCATCACTGACGATCACTTCTCTATCGATGGTATGCGCCAATGGTGTCATGCTCTCATCTTTCTTGCCTCTGGGGACCTGCTTTCCTCTCCGCCTCTTCCTCATCTATGAGTGTTCGGGGTCTTTGGACTTCTTCCTATATTAGCCAACTCATCCTACAGCTTCTTCACTGAATATGGGGACTCTCTGGCTTTATCCTGTTCTAGCTCCTGGAAACCAAGCCCATATACTTTGGACTCTCGGAGTCCTGTGAAGTCAAAGAACCAACAAGAGCAGCTTCTTCCTTGTGGACCCACCCTTCCTCTCTGCTGGCATCCCCTTCCCTTCCTTTGTCTCTTAGCTCTAGTGCATTGCCACATTCTGACTATTCTGGTAACAAAAATATTTCCAGACAGTGCCTTTCTGCCATCTCTGTCCTCTCTGTGCTGGTCCAAGCCACTCTCTCCTCTTGTCTGTTTTTGCCTCTTCTGAGCCATTCCAAATACCACTTCCATAGTGCTCAAACCCAAGGGCTATTTATCTCAGCTTGCTGCATTTCCTTCCTGTGGCTTCCTATTGCACCACCTATGATAAAGTGTAAATGTTTAGCCCACCAGGCCCTGCAGGACCCATGTTCTGAAGAGCTGGCTGGCCATTGCCCGTGAACTTCACCCTCAACGCACATTCTTTCACTTCTTTAAATGGCCTGAGCAAAGTCCTCTCTGGATATAGCCCAGCAGTCTGTTACCAGTGTTCATAGGGGAAGGAGGTTATTTGTTTTGGTAGGGGTACAATATGAGTAATTATTACCAGGAGTAATTATTGCTTTCTCATGTTGGGTTGAATATTCTTTGATGGATACAATGGTCCAGTTTTGCACATAGAACAGATAGAGTTCTAGAGATGGATTGGGTGTGAGAAATAATGATCCTCACTTTATAATAAGAATATTGGAGTCTGGAAAACAGATCATTTTATTTTACAACTTTGCTAAGCACGAGCCCAGAGAAAAGGGAAAAAATGAGTGGCCTTTGGATTTAGTGTAAAACAGTGGTTTTAAAAATCCTGTATCACAGTGGTTAGGAGTACTGGCTGTTCTTGTAGAGGACTAAAGTTTGATTCCCAGCACCCATACAGTAGTTCACAACCACCTGTAACTCCAGTTCCAGGGGATCTGATACTCTCTTTTGACCTCGACCAGGCACCAGGCACACTCTTGGCAAACAGATATACATGCAGGCAAAACATACACACACACACACACACACACACACTTCCCTGCCTGCTGAATTCATTGGTTGAGTTTTTCAGGGAGGTGCAATCTTCCCAAGGTCTAGCATTGCCTCTCCCCAGAAGAATCCCATCCTATTGGTTCAGGTTGCAAAGCTTTATCTAATGTATATCCTGGGACTGGAGATTCCTGTCAGGTCTAAAGGAAACTCCAGCTCCCTAAACTCCAAAAGGCAGTGCATATGTTCAACAATGACAGTCTTGACCTAGCTCAAGCTGGGCTATAGAAGGATTTCTGGTGGTTAGATAAAAGCCAGCATTCTCAGCTTGTGAAAATGGTTTCCTTCCCGTCTGCCAAAGGGAGTCATTTCCCTTGCCTCTGGCAAAAGTGATATGTAGCCCTCCATTGACATATATTTGTGGTTGCATATTAAAGGCCATGCTGGCCTCCAGACTCCTACAGTCCCTATTCACAAGTTCTCATTATGTATCTCCAAGCCTACACTATCACCCTGGTAGCACCAGCTCTGGGCTCCCCTCCTCAGCTGCTTACCCTCCTTATAACCTGCTGTTCTCTACAATCCCACCTCCTGCCTATCTTGGTTTCTCACCATCTCCACTATTCTCTCTTGTTAATCTCTGCTATCCCGGCTTCCCTAGTCCTGGCCATGTCAGTCATTTCTTTCTCTCTCTGCTCTGGAGTCTTCCAGATGCCTCTGGATGTGCTCTCTCTCTCTCTCTCTCTCTCTCTCTCTCTCTCTCTCTCTCTATCTCTATCTCTATCTCTCCAATAAAAAAAAACCTTTCCTCTAATGGAGCGGCCATTTCAGTAGTTTCTTTACTGCGCGCCTTGTGTACAATTCTTTCCGGTATGTGAGCTCAGTCACATGGCAGGCTGCCTGTAACTCTTCAACCCTAGGCTGAATGAAGTAAGAGTGCCTAGGCAAGCAGGTGCCAGCTGGCATCTGGTGGAGAAAGGGCCTCCTGCTTATCTGTGATTCCCCAAGGAGCTCTAAATACAATTCAGGTGTTTCGCCACAATGACAAGAAAAGTAACAACTATCAAAGATTATTTGGAAAAAGAGGTATGAAGTGACACTGTTAGACATCCTCCAAGAGAAACTAAGTAGACACTAACGTTAGCTAATGGTCATAAAGCAAGAATGGGCACTACAAAAAGGAAATTGACTAGGAGGGGGGCTGTGTTTGTGTGTGTGCATGCATGCGTACGTGGGGGCCCACGTGTGCACATGTGTGCATGTGTGTGTGGTAGTGTTGTTACACATTTCTTTTTTCTTTAGAAAAAGATTTGTGTGTCAGACATGCTGGCCCACACCTTTAATCATGGCACTCAGGAGGCTGGGCTAGTGGATCTCTGTGAGTTGGAGGCCAGCCTGATCTATATAGTGAGTTCCAGAAAAATCAGAGATGCATAATAGAGAGACCCTGTTTCAGGAAGGAAAGAAGGAAGGAAGGAAGGAAGGAAGGAAGGAAGGAAGGAAGGAAGGAAGGAAGGGGTTTCTACTGGATTGATCTATTCTATCTATAGGTATCCATGAAACCAGAGAACATTAAAAAACTAAGCGAAAATAGTTACTGATCACATAATAGTACTTAGTACTAATTACTTAGTACTATGAGAGTATGAGCCCTCTGGGGATTCTGACCCAGGGGTGCAGAGGCAATCTGGTAGAACTTCTCGAGAGAGGACATTTAACTAGAGCCTCGAAGGCTGAGCTTGTATTACCTCAGCGCTCCCCACCCCCCTGCCCCCAGCATTTTCTTGCTTAGCTAGTCTTCTCAGATCTATTGCTTTCACAAACCACCTGGGCCCTGATTACACTTCACTTCTAAGTCGCTGAGAAACAGCCCTTGAAGAGAGCCATGGTGATCCTGATTACTGTCTTCTTCCACACACAGAAAGAAACTCCTGAAGGGAAACGGCTTGATTTTTCCTGGCTGGCACTCACAGAAAGATGCTCACAGCTCAGATTTACTGCCCTGCCTCTTATACTTTCAGCAACTGAAGCATCCCAACCTCGTCAACCTCCTGGAGGTCTTCCGGCGGAAGCGGAGGCTTCACCTGGTGTTCGAGTACTGCGACCACACAGTGCTTCACGAGCTGGATAGATACCAGAGAGGGTGAGTGGCCCATCTCTTCCTACACAAACAGGCAAAGCAAAACTCACAAGGATTCGTGAGGGGGAAGCAGCTGAGGGGACTTTTTATTTAAGGCTATGTAGCAGCCATGCATGGTGGTTCATGCGTGTAACTGGGAGACTGAAACAAGACAGGTTGAGGCCACCCTGGGCCATAAACCCTGCCTCCAAAACAACAACAAAAAAACCCAACAATAATAAAAAGCAAAACAAACAAACAAACAAACAAAAAAACCAAAAAAAAACAAGCGAACAATAGGAATGATCACTGTATCTCTGATGCTGGGTTAACAGCAGAGAAATTAAAAAAAAAAAAAATGTTGTGAAGTAAGTTATGATGTCATTTCCATGAAGAACCCATGAGTAACATAATAACACGAGAGACAAACCTTGGCTCCTTGGCTCATATCTCTGCCTTGAAGTTGCCTCAGCCTCAGAAAGAAGTAGGAGGAAGAGAGTAGAAACTTTGTGTCCAACTAGGGAAGAATAGTGGCTTGGACTTCAGAAGACAACATTTCTAAAGCATAGTGACACACACCTATGATTCCAGCTCTTGGGAAGCTGAGACAGGAGGATCACCAGTCTGAGACCAGCCTGGGTTACAGAACAAGACTCTGCCTCAAAATACATACATACATACATACATACATACATACATACATACATACATACATACACACACACAGGCATATGTGAATAAATAAATAATAAGAAAAAAGTACGGACTGGGGAGATGGCTCAGTGGTTAAGAACACTGACTGTTCTTCCAAAGGTCCTGAGTTCCATTCCCAGCAACCACATGGTGGCTCACAACCACCTTGAATGAGATCCTGTGCCCTCTGCTGGCACGCAGGCAGAAGACTGTCTAGTCTGTATACGTAATAAATAAATAAAATCTTTAAAAAAAAAAAAAGTACAAGAGTAATGGCTAAGAGGAAGTTTAAGGCTAGAAGAAACCTAAAGCAATCTAAGTATTTGATTTGCTGCGATAGTCAGGACTCCTTTGGTATAAGTGACAGAAACTCAGCTTGAGGTGCGTGCTAGCAGAGAGTACAGGTGTAAGTGGCTATAACTGGAAGCGTGGAAGTGACTGGTGAGTGTGTGGCACAGGTTAGAAAGAACTGGGAAAGGACAAAGTGCAGGCTAGCGCATGGCCACAGCTTTATGTAAGCATACACAATGTTTCCAGGAGAAGGGAACGTCTGGAAGAGGAAACTGCACTAGATTTCTGATTGGCCAGCTAGAATGATGCAACTATCCCGGGAGCCATTGGCAGTGGCTGAAAGGAGAGAAGAATTATTAGTAGGTCATGTGAGTTATAATTTAAAATGACTCAAGATCAAAAAGGGCTTCATGGTGGAGGCTACATTCAGTTCAAAATGGAATTTAGACAAGTTGATACGGGAAGAATATCCTATTTTCTTCTGTAATCCATTTCTGGGAGTTGGGTGTCCACTTTTGGCTGGGGAAACATGGAAAGTGCCTGACCGGTCAGAGTTTCGGAATGGTGGACTGACCTCAGCTCATGTCCTCATTCCGGTGGCCAGAGGATGAGATTCTTCTCACACTTCTCAGCTTTGTCCAGGAGCTTATTCTCCTATGATGTTGGTTATATGTGATTTGCCATGGCCTCCTGGTAAATGAGATTAAAGTGGCTTGCGGCTAGTTAACATCCCTGAAGCAAGCTTTTCATGTTCCAGAATGTTAGAGCCAAGAAGACAGGCACCACCCTTCAGAAATGACATATTAAATGAAAAGAGCATTCCCTGTTGATGTTTGCTCTTTCAGCAGCTTGCAAGTAGCACTCAGCGAAGCTTCTCTAGTGTAGTTGCTCCTGCTGCATGGTATGGTACAATGGAGACACTGCACGGAATGTAGCTATTCATGGGTGGCCCATTGTCCTCTGTTCTTAGACCATAACCAACTCGGAAGCTTTCTGAAATTTCAAATGTCATATAATCTCTCCACGTAACAAGCAAGTCATTAATTGTGCACCAGAAGGTAGCTTAGCTGGGTGTCCCCTAATCTAATCCAGTCCTTTCACTGTCTACACAAGGGCAGCAACAAGTCCCACATGTCCGTGACTTGAACCATCCAAGACTGCCTGCCCCGCTTAGATGCCCAGCCAAGGTTATTATACCTTTGCTTCTGACCAACTGCCTGAATCAGGATGCCCATGACCCACCTCATCCTTGAATTTGAGTCATTTGCTCCAGCAACACACAGAACCCTGGGAAACATTAACTCACATTTTCAGCTTTATTACAAAAGAAAAAAAAATCAAAAGATACAGATGAAAAGACATATAGGGTAAAGTATGAGAGAAGGTGTATGGAATCCACGCCCTCTGTAGATGTTCTACTCTCTAGGAAGACCCACAAGTTTCTGCAGGCTTTGCCAACCCCATCCTTTGTCCTTTCCAGTGCTTAAGGGGACTCCACTGAGTAGGCATGGTTGCTAAGTGACTGCATAGGGAACTCAGCAAGACCTGTCTGTTGAGATTCTTCTTGGCTTATCTGTGACACATTCATTCCTCCAGAATAGGGGACAGGGCCCCTGGAGATGAGGAGGGTGAGGGACTGATGAGATGCTTTCTTCATGACCATCTGTCTCTAAGACAGAGATGGGGGGGGGTTATGAGTTTGTATGACCCTTGAACCAGGCAAGGCAGATAAAACTCTGCAGATAGTTGGAGATAGGGGTGTGTGTGCATGGTGTGTGTGTGTCTGCATTAGACTTTTTGACACTGTGACAAATGTCTGAGAGAAACAGTTGTTTAGGAAGAAAGACTTATTTGGGCTTGCTATTTCAGAGGCTTTAGTTCATGGTTGGCTGGCTCTGTGGTATGGGACCTGAAGCGATGCAGAATGCCATGATGGGGAGACTGTGACAGGGCAAAGCTGCTTGTCTCATGGCAACCAGGAAACAGGAGGGGTCAGCATTTACCCTTCAAGGCATGCCCCCAGTGACTTCCTTCCTTCAACAGAGGCCCTGTTTTCTACAGTCCCCCCCCCCTCCCAATAGTCTTTTCAGATTTTGAACCCGCTGGTTAATGAAGCCACCTGTTAATCCCAGCACTCGGGAGGCAGAGGCAGGAGGATCTCTGAGTTTGAGGCCAGCCTGGTCTCCAGAGTGAGTTCCAAGTCAGCCACTGTTTCCAAACAACAAAAAGGAACACAGCGCAGCCACACTGGAAGGAGGCCTGGGAGTGTGGCTCTCTTCTACACTCTTCCACAGCAGACAGATTCCAGTCCACCCTCCCACCCTCCCCAGAAAGAGGAGCTCTGGAGCTGGCCACTTCGTAGTTTGTAGAGTTTCTACACTGAGAAGTACGTGATAGTGTGCTCAGCATTACAGGAATATTAATGATATAAGTCACTTGTCAACACTCCTTTTGCATTATTTATTTTGGGAAATATCTTTGGAGACTGAAGTTTCTTACAACTTCATGTCAAAAAGTCATTGAATTAACACACTACATTTTTTTTTTTTCTGAACAAGAAATGGATGCTGGGGCGCCTTTGAAGTCCACTTCTTATTTGTATTTTTCTAGGCCGATTTTCCTAATAGGTGAGTTTTCCTGGTGTTTGTGCCTACATGTTGCTAGAACAAGGAAGAGGATTTGGTGACAAGCTACCGCAAGCCTGAAAACAATCCTAATCCAAAAACGTCCTGGCCATTCTTCCTGGAGGTGGCTTCCTCATTTCCGGCACACTCTCCCTGTGTCTGTTCAAGCGTCCTTTGATTTGCCTGAAAGGATTTCCTGCACATCTGGTCCATGACAGCAGTGGCCTTGTGGCCTCTTCCAGGGGCTAGAAGTGACTTTCTGTGATCACATGTAATGCTGCATGCATTTCCCCCCCAGTCTACGTAGTAGTTTTGGCCAAGGGCCACAACAACATTTAATTTTTGATTCATAAAAACAATACGTCCATCATGTGTGTGTCTGGGAGTGGTCCCCCCAAATAAGCAACTCTTTTTCTAATCACTCCTTGCCCCATACTTGAAATGATTCTTTCCCAATGAGATGCCTTTTTCCAATTCATACACAGTGTCTGTCAGGGCTCCAGGCCACTGTGGTTAAATCAGTCATGAGTCAGTGAGGAAGAGATGGGGAAAGTGGCATGGTTAGATGTTGTGATAGAGGAAAGAGCAGAAAGATGTCAGGGTGATGCAGCTGGCAAGAAGAGAGGTGCAGTGTGGGGAAGGGAACAAGATACTATCTGTGTCTTTAATTATTTTGAACTTTAGTTGTATGGTATGCCACATAAACCTCTTCCTTGTCGCAGAAAAATCTCATTCCTCTCCCTTCAAAGAAAACAAATGAAGCAGGTAACTCAGGCATCCGGAGATGCTGCATACACAAGTCTGGCTTCAGGACCATAGTCTAGAGCACCCTGAGCAAAGACACAAAGTTGTCTTTTGTGCTGTGTATTGACTAGCTTTACATTAATTAGCAAGGTCCTCATTACAGAAACGGGGCTTGGTGGCCCATGCCTGTAATCCCATGACGTGGAGGCTAACACAGAATGAGCTGGAGTTTTAGGTCAGTCGGGACCACCATAGCAAAGACCATGCCTCAACTCTCTCTTTAAAAAACAAAGAAAGAAACTGAGGAGTTCAAGTTACAGGCAATCCCAGAACATAAATACTTGTGGAAATCCCTGTGGATTTTCATGATTCTCCTCTGTAAAAATCCATGTTTGTATTTTTGTTAACTTGGTTTCCTCAAATTCCAGCAGTGTGCTGGCCACACATTATTAACAGTCCAGACTTGTGGACCGAGAGGGTTCTGTATGTCAAGAGGATTCTGTCTCCTGGGATTTTTCAGTCCCAAAGCCTGCCCTGGATTGGATTGGGTTTCTTGAGTTGAATTCCATGGCTAGAGTGAAGAATGTGTTTGTGCTGTTTTTGTTTTTATTAGGGTACCAGAACATCTCATGAAGAGCATAATTTGGCAGACACTGCAGGCTGTAAATTTCTGCCATAAACACAACGTAAGTCTCATGATCTCCTTTGAAAACTCAGGCAGCTTTCCTTAAGCCAAAGTTGAGCCTTCTTCAAAGTTCATATCACACCTTGGTGGGTATAATTTTTCATCAGCCTGTTCGGGGTAAGAGACTGAAATTCCCAGCTTATCTATCCGTTTGTATGCAGATCTTATGACATACATTTTAAAAACCATTGAGGGACTGGAGAGATGGCTCAGTGGTTAAGAGAACCAGAGTTCAACTTCCAGTACCCACATGGTAGTTCACAATGGTCTGTAACTCCAGTTCCAGGGGATCTGACACCTTCTAACCAATGCACATAAAATTAAGTTAAATAAATTATTTTAAAAAACCATTTAAAGAAACTAGTCATGTTTTTTAAACTTGTAAAATGTGAGGTCAGAAGACCCTCATTTGCTTTGAGAGTCCATATGGATTGGTTTCCCCAAAAGGCTTTGAAATTGGGAGGAGCAACCACAGCCACCTCATGCCCTGTCAGCTGCAGTTGCATGGGTGGAGTCCCAAGCCCAAAGTACAAGTGCTAGGGTCTGCTTTGGTGAGATAAGAGTGTGAAAGTGGGCCTCTGGTTCTCCTAGCCACAGCTGGGCTGGAGCGAGTCACAGTGTGAGACTGCCCAGGTGACATGGCTTCGTAGATGCTGAAAGTCTGCTGCAATCTCCCACCCCATACAGTGCTGTCCACTTCCTGCACATGGAAGCCAGCTTTCTGGGTGGGAACACAGTTGTGTGGTAGAGTGCTTGCCCAGAATGGGTGAGGCCTTGGGTTTGATCCCCTGCACTGCAATCAGTGCACTTACCTATTAGTCAACATAGCAAAAAGGAAAAAGAAAAAAAAAATCAGATTCCAACTGCTAAAAACAAACAAAATCCCAGATAGTAATTTTAGAGTTTCATTCTAGCCATGAGTACAATTGGACTGCAGCCATCTGTCATCTCAACTGCTAGGTCACCGAGCCTGAGGGGTTAAATCTCCTATGAGTCTGACCAAGTAAGTTTCTTCTGAAACTTTTCAAGGAGAAAATATGAGAACAGCTATTAACTTACTTTCATTAGCTGAAACCTAGAATCTCTGTCAGAGCTGGGGTAGAACTCCATGGTCTAGCATGCATGAGGCCTTGCAAAGTAAAAAAACAAACAAACAAAAAAAGGTACCATTTTACAACAGTAGGCACGGGCACTTCACGTGGCTAGTCACTGTGATTGGTGGTAGCACTCTCCTAACAGTCAAGTTTCAGCATGGGAGTGGCAGGAGGGGGAGTACAGAGGAAGGGGAGAGGAGAGAGGAGAGAGAATGAGAAAGCTAGCTTCCAGCCAGCCCTGGTGGCTCTGAGGAAGTGAAGACAAACAGAATGCATACCACAGCTCTCTGGAGAGCTCCAGACTCTGTCTGTGTGCCGTGGGTGGGTGGGGAGGGAGTGCTGAGGGGGACGGTGCAGAAGCCTATAAGGAATTCCCAAACAGAGTGAGGGCACATTCTTGTTTTCCAGTCCCCCTGCCCATATGTCATCATGATATTCATGGAAGGACCTATTTATAGCAATATTTAAAATGGCTGATGAAGGACTGCAGACCCCAGCGCCATCGAAGACTCAGAAGCAGATGGGATAACTTAACCCTCCGCCAACCTTTCCAGAATGAAAACGCTGGCGGGGAAAGACCATGCTACTCTCTCACCCCCAGCATCCCTTGAGGAACCTCTGTCCTCTTTCCAGATTCCAGAAGTCAAGGATAACCCCAAGGGTTTCAGGCTTCAGGCCAGCAGTCTCTTGGGCGGCAGAAAGATCCGACATTTCCCAGAAGAGAGGAAAACCCTTGGAAAAAGGAACGATCACAAGGAAGCCAGAGGAATATTTTGTCCCAACTTAATTTTTAAACATAAACGTTGGTTAAAAGTTGTTAAGAGGTTTATTTACTTTTTTTTTTTTTTGTCAAAGAAATTGTCACTGAATAAGAAAGCCCTGGGAAGTTTCTCAAGAGTCCCTCTGGGTAGCTTCGCCCTGTTAAAGAATGCGGCTAGATCCCAGGCGATGAGGCATACACAGGGCGGGCAGGAGCCGCCAGCCGCCGAGCACTGGCCGCGATGTGGGACAGAGCTGACATCTAGCGACTCACCCCAAAGGGTGAGGCTGCAGCCCGCGCTTGTTTATCTTGTCAGGACAAATGTCAGAGCGGGAAGGGAGATCTCTTGGCAAGCTCCAGCTTCCCGCCCAATCTTCCCAGCTTATCTCAGCAGGCCCAGGGCTTGTCCTGTTTACCCAGTGTTTCAGTGAACTCTGCTTAGGCACCAGTCTGTAGTGCCTGCCACAGGCTGGGGGCCTCAGAGCCCTTTCAGTCCTTTTCCCTTCACCTGCAGCCAGCAGGTTAGTATGACTCCCAGCTAAAGATGAAGTTCCCTGTTTTAATATATACTGTATGAGATATGGGTGCATTATTTGGGCTGGAGGTGTAGGTCAGTGGTGGAGTGCATGGATAGCCTGGATTGATCCCCAGCACTGAAAAAATAAAGTCTTTTATCCAAAATGCAGATGTAACTGGGTGTCATACATGTTTTGATTTGCTGAGTCTTGCCCCTCAAACTTTGGTTTGTCCTGTCGCACTTCTTGGTTTTTGGGGGCCCTTCGGGAATTTAAAATGATTCTGTCTATAGGTATGGAACTAATTTTCGTCTGTTGCTTTCTTATCCAACAGGCTAATGAAAGAGTAAAGTGATGTATCCATTATTTGCTAAATATTCCTTCCCTTTTCTCATGGTAGATATTGAAATTGCCCCTTCACGAATTTTCAATTTTTTTTCCTCACCAGTGCATACATAGAGACGTGAAGCCAGAAAACATTCTCATCACAAAACACTCAGTCATTAAGCTCTGTGACTTTGGGTTTGCCCGGCTTCTCAGTGAGTACTGATGCTGTCTTTGGGGTTTAAAAAAAAAAAAATTCTTGCTATGATAGCTGATCTGGATACTACAGGAGGCTGGTTCTTGTGTTCTGCCTAGGGAATAACCTTGCTATAAATTAGGGTTCTTGCAGAATTTTGTAATAGGATATAACTTGAAAAATGTACAAACCCACAATGGTGTAGATGTGTAGGCTATGGGAACCGTATGCATAGGCTGAACCGTATGCATGGGCTGTATGTAAACGGTACCGCAGTTGTTATTGTAAGTCATGCTAATCTGATTTCTACCCTGGCCTCCCTTCCACTCTGAACTAACACTTTCCAGAAGTAACACTTTAGATGGTTTTTAATCTTGACTGCAGATTAACACATGAGGATTAACACACTTTAAAAACTGTATTGGTTAGGCCCTCTCCAAGTATTCTGATTAGTTGGATTGGGATGAGGCCAAAGCATCAGTAATTTGAAAATCCCTATGAAAATCCCAAGTGATTTTAACTAGCAGCTAGCCTTGAGAACAGTGGCCCTGAAAAGCTATAAGCTTTGTTTCTTAGGCATTTCCCTCTCAGTTTGGATTTCCCAGCTTCCACTATTCTGTTTTCCATGTTCCTTCACTGGCCAGCTGGACCAGGTGACTACTACACAGACTATGTGGCCACCAGGTGGTACCGCTCGCCTGAGCTGCTGGTGGGGGACACACAGTATGGCCCCCCAGTAGATGTTTGGGCGATTGGCTGCGTCTTTGCTGAGCTGCTGTCCGGAGTGCCTCTGTGGCCAGGAAAATCTGACGTGGATCAGCTCTATCTGATAAGGAAAACCCTGGGTAAGTGGTATTTCTGTCCTGACGTTTCAAGAACTGCCTCGCTTTCACCATGACAGTGCCACAGTCACAGCTCACCAACACGAGGACGTCAGAGCCTCACTGAAGTGGCCCCATTCAAAGTGTCCAGGGTTTATTCAAATAACAATAATGAATGATTCCTAAGGATTTACTAATTATCCAGAAGATAAAGACTTATCTCTTGAGCTTAGGTTGGATCCAGTTAGCTTCCAAAAGCATTGTCATGGTAACAGAAACCCTACAAGAACTTAACTGGTCACAGACCACTTGGGAGGCTTATAAACTGAATATTCCCTCATCCAGAGTGCTCAGGACTAGAAGTGTTGATGATTTTGGAGATTTCGATGGCATGTCAAAACACAGAATTCATTTATGTTTCATTTACACTTATTCACATATCCTGCAGGTCATCTTTATATAATCATTTTAGTGTGCCCATGTGTTGACTGTGACTGGTCACCTGATGTCAATATGGAATTTTCTACCTGTGGTATCATGTTGGTGCTCGGTTTCAGATTTTCTAATTAGGGATGCCAAACCTGTATTGGGATATGGTGATTCATTTAGATGTTCTTGACTGCAGCCTGCCTGACAAGTTTTGGATTATTCAGACTTTGTAGTAGAGGAAGAGCCTAGGCCTCCTAAGCATCAAGACGAAAGGCTGATTTTTTTTCTTGTGCCACTTTCATTTCTATTTTTATTTTTGTCTTCCTCTAGCATTAAGGGGAATAGTAAGGACAGAAGAAGGAAGGGAGGGACACTTAAGAAATCCATAATCAATGACTGCTCTTTTCAAAATCTAGGGGGTTAGATTCTGCTGTTCTAAGGAGCCCAATTTAAAGCAGAATTTTTCTGCTGCATAAACTCATGTATCAACAATAACCACACAACTTTGTCTTCCCAAAGTACTGAAAGCGACCTGCGGGTGAGACTGTGGTTCCTACTTTTAATATCGCCACCAATATCTTGTACATTGTAGCCTCCTTGGAGCTCATGCAGGACCACTGAGACTTCTTTGTCTGTTTCCCCCTGTGGCTTTAAGGCACTCTCCTCATGTCACTCCAGCCTTGGTGGGAGAGGCTGGGAGGGCACAGGGATATATGTCTCCTCTATGCACGTACATGTAATTAATTTTTAAAGCTAAGGGGTTTCATTACAGCATTTTCAGACATATGAGTCATCATCCCAAAGGCTATATTTTTGCTTGCTTGTCTACAATAGAGGAAGGTTCTCGATTTGAGTGCGAGGTAAACTTGTAAATCGAGTGACTCTGCACAATCTTAGCCTTAGTTACCTAAGAGCTGGGGGCAGTTCCGTGACAGCACCATAGGCTCCTGGGTAAAGGCCTTTGCTTCCTCTCTACCTTATAAAGTGGCCATTTGTGCTCCAGGGAAGGAGAACCTCATTATATTTTCTCAAGAGAAGTCTTTCTCAGTTACATCCCTAGGACTTTACTTGAAGACATTGCCAGCTCATTTGGCTGCCATGGCTACATGATGAGTGTCCTTAAACAGCAATCTAGAAACTCTGTTTCAGTGTTTCATGCTGTAAGTGCTTCTAAACAGTAGATGACAAAGTTTCCAATTGATTCCAATTGATCAGTGAAACAGGAAAAGATGGTTTCTTACAGACAGAAGACCTTCCATTGGTTCATATGGTTTAGTGTTCAAATATATTGTAAGCTCACTGGGGCAAGAACCTTGCAGCCTTCAATTTCTGTCCCTGTAGAGCTCAGTGTAGGCTGTGCTGTGTGGATGCCCCTCCTCATGGAACCTTAGCAGCTGGAGTCACAGGTCCACTCTGCTGTGGAGGAAAGGCACAGCCTCATGTGTCCTACGCAATCCCACTTACTTCTGTCTCTTCTTGTCCAAAGGGGATCTCATTCCCAGGCACCAGCAAGTATTTAGCATGAATCAGTACTTCAGTGGGGTGAAAATTCCAGACCCTGAGGATATGGTGAGTACCTCATTCTGGAGACAGCTCTTTAGATCAGGCTAGCCAGGTTTTGGTAGTCACTCGATTTCCTGGGGCCCATGGCTTAGCCTGCATTGAACGTTTTTGTCTAAGAGTGAGTGACAAAGAACATTGGAGCAAGCTGATGAGCAAGATCCTAGCCTCAGTTCAAACTTAGAAGGGTCTGGGAGCAGAGGTGAGCCAGCCCATGGGACAGGGAAGCAAAACTGACTGCCCTGGCTGGACCAGTCCTTTATCGTTGCCATCAGCCCAACACAGATCACTCTGAGCCAATCAACTTTTAAGCAAATCTAAACATTGACTCATCCAGTGCCAGCAGCTACTTTCCCCTAGAATTGTCCAAATTCCCTATTCTGCAGTGTTTTTACTTCCCAGAACAAGGAGTAAAACCATAATGACCCTATGCTGCTACTGTATGGTTAATGTCGGGGGAAACACTCCTTTAAAAAGGACTAAGAAAATCTAAATGCTTGTATCCCACTTTTAATAATTCACCCCAATGAAACCATTAGACAAGGGTATGGAGGTGTAGCCTTTACATCATTACCTTTAGTATTTGGTAGAAGATTTAGTTACAGAACATTGTGCAATAGCTGTCATGAGGCTAATAAACACAATTAGTTCTGTGTTTATTCATATGGGAAAGTCTACAGCATGTTGTCGAGTGAAGAAAGTGGGTATTGAACAGTATAATTTAAAAGAATTCAAATAAATATTTAATAAAATATTTTTATTGAATGCACATACAAATGTCAAAAATATGGCAACCTCCGGGAAATCATGCAAATTTTTACTTTATTCTCCCTTTAAGAGAAGGTGTTAGTTTATAGCCCAGGCTAGCTTTGAACTTGTAAAAAATTTAATTCTTTATGAATGCGGGTGTTTTGTCTGCATATATGTCTGTGCATCACTTGCATGCCTGGTGCCTGTGCTAGATGCCCTGGAAGTGGAGTTACAAATGGTCCTAAGCCACCATGTGGATGCTGGGAATTAAACCTCAGTCCCCTGGAAAAGCAGCCAGCATGCTTAACAGCTCAGCTGTTTCTTTAGCCCTGGCTTTGAACTTTTGATTCTCCAACTCATGATCCTGAGGGCTGAGATTACAGGCACATTCCACAACAGACTAAGTTTGCAAACCTCTTTACATTTGTTAAATGGTTAAGGATCTCTCTCTCTCTCTCTCTCTCTCTCTCTCTCTCTCTCTCTCTGTCTTTTTTTATTTTTTCTGTTTTTTTGAGACAGGGTTTCTCTGTGTAACAGCTCTAGCTGTCCTGGAACTAGCTCTTGTAGATGAGGCTGGCCTTGAACTCACAGAGATCCACCTGCCCCTATCTCCTGAGTGTCGGAATTAAAGGCATGTGCCACCACTGCCTGGCTTTCTGTTTATTTTTGAGATGGCCCAGACTGGCCTTAAACTCCTGATTCTTTTGTCTTTACCTTTCAAGTACTGGGATTAAATGTATGCATTACCATGTCCGATTTACAGTGGGTATCTCTTTGTAGAGAGATTTTTGGATACTATTTTCATCTCCCTGTCTCCTCCCCACCCCCCACCCCCCCCCTTTTTTTTTTTTTTTTTACATTTTTGAAATGCCTTCTAATGGGTCTGTATTACAGTTAAAAACGTATTTCCTGACTTGTTGTGAGTGCAACTCAGTGGTAGAGTGCTGCCTGGCAGACCCTGTGGGCTCTTAGCACAACAACAACAAAAAAGAGTAATAATAAAGTTTAGAGGCATAATTAAGGTTTGTGAGTGGAGTTTCTATTGTCTTGGAAAGGTGTTTTCAGTTGGAAGCTAACACTTCCAGATCGAAGTTCCTCTTGTCCCTTGCAGTTGCCTTTGTCTTTGTCCACCAGCATTACCAGCATCAGGAAAGTGGGCCATGCTGGGATGGAGAGGCAAGCACAGCTCCTGGCTTATGGGAAGCAACCCGCTGGCTCCCTTGTGACCTGGACATCCCCAGTTCTGTACCAAATATCCCTTAGCCATTTCCTGGCTGACTATCTGCTGGCGAAGCCTCAGAAAGAGCCACAGCTCTATAAATGTGAAGCACCTCTCCTGGGTCCCAGAGGTTGTCCTGCAAGGGATTTCCTGTTGACAGAAACACAGGAAGCAGCAACACAGGGCTGTGCTGGTTGAACATCTGTGCCCTCTCCCTCTGCAGGGTCAGTAACCCTGCCCAGCAAGGCCTGCTGAAGGCTGGGGCTGGGGAACCGGTTCAGCAGGCTGGAGGAGCCTGGTGCATTACAGCCAATGCAGGTCATCCTAGGCATGGCTCCTGAGATAGGAGAGCTGACATTAGCGATGTCAGTCTGCAGCATCGTTTATCTTAGATAAGTACATAGAGCTGTTTAAGTTGTGGGGGCAAAAGCTACGCACTCAAGGACTAATACAAGGGTAAGTTAGGATTTTTTTTTTCCTCTTGGTAAATGGAGGAACTTCCTTTTTTGGTCATTAGCAGGCAATTGAAAATGTGTTGAGGCTGGCTCCCTGTCTAAAATAACACTGCTCTGAAGCTCTGATATACAGCCCCAGCCCCATGCTTTGATGGGCCTGGCCAATTGCTCCAGCCCTCAGCTCACACTACCATAGTCACACACACGATGCACTGTGGACATTGATTCTGCTCAGCTTCCATCTTCAATTAGCCTTTTCAGTGAAACAGCTCCTTAACTTACTTGTTCAGAGGGGTCCTCCCATTTTCGATGTTACTTTCAACCAAGTGAGGGCCAAGCACTAGCCTTAACTGGGCCGAGGGAGATGAGAGCCTGATGGGAAGACTCTAAACTGTGGGCTGATCAGGGAGACCTCAGGTGATTGTGGGAGGTGGTAACAGTGTTCCCTCCAGAAATCCAATAAGCATGAGTTCATCAAGGTAGGGATAAAATGTATTTTGAAGTTCCCTTTATACAAATGTCAATAGGTGCAATAATTAATACCCACTTTGATAATGCTGTTAATTTAAGTGCCAAAAGTTATTGTCAGGAAAGGCATTTTAGACAAAGCAAGGAAAAAAGAAGAGTAGTAACTTGTGGCATGTGCGTTGTTGCTGCGGTTTGTTTTCATTTTCTCCAACGGTGTTTTCTTATAATGCCACCTTATTCAGGAAGGGAAAGGAGTGATTAGGAAACAAAATTGGAAAAGCATTTTGGAGGTGAAGGGAGCCGAGGCTCACAGACAGTCACAAGGAGGTCATTACTGGTGGGAGGCGGAGTGGGAAAGGGCAAAGGAGGCAAGGAGGATGCCAGGAAGGTGCATCTACTCAACAGAAATCTAGTGAGGTAACTTTAATTGAAATGTATGCTGTCAATTAAAAGTCCTGTTTCTCTTTGACAGGAAACCCTGGAGTCGAAATTTCCAAACATCTCCTACCCTGCCTTGGGCTTCTTAAAGGTAAAATCGTGGCTTTTAACAGACCAGGAAGCACACAGTTGTCAGAATTAAATGTCAGTTGATGAAATGTTTCTTTAAAATCCTTCTCCTTTGAAAAACATCAGTTTTGGGTTGAAGAGATGGGTCAACGGTTAAGAGTGGCTCACAACTGTCTGTAATTCCAGTTCAGGGAATCTGACACCCTCACATAGACATACATTCAGGCAAAGCACCAATGCACATAAAATAAGGATACATAGTCATTAAAAATGTTCCAGCTCCAGAGATTCTGATGCCCTTTCCTGGCTTCTGTGGGCACTGCACACATGTTGTGCACAGACATACATACAGGCAGGCATTCACACATATAAAACACAAATAAATAAATCTTTAAATAGTCAACTCCTGCATATATTTTAAAGTTGGTTTACATATATATTCTTAGAAATGTGGCTTATGTAAAACGTGGTACAGCAACCATTTTCAATGTATAGCCAACTTCCCAATATTTCAAAGAATATATTGTCAAAGTTCACTGATGCTATAGACATGCATGAAATTGTCAAAGGACAAATACAGTCAGTGCTATCTGAGTATGAGCTCCACGTCTGCTTGAGAGCAAAGATGTAGTTAAGAATGATGTACTGTAAAGGGCTATGTCTTTCCTTTTGTACATACATGCTTGTGATGCACAGACGGTTTCTAGACCTAACTATCAGAAAGGCTGGCAGATTCTAAAAGGGGAATGGAAGAACTAGAGTGATGGAGACTGATAACACTATGAACTTTATTTCTACCATGCATGAGCCTGATTCTAGAATAAAAGTACAAAACAGCTAAACAAATTATTCCCATTGGCCACTGGGCTGAACTCCAAAATCATGTACTCCCCTGTGGCAGGGCACTAAATGCCTCAAAAAACATGAGAAAACCCTCTCCCAACATTTACTCCTTCTATATCCAACTGGCGAGTGTTTATAGTGTTTCACAGAAAACTCATTTCTCACTGGTGCTCAGGCCAAAAAAAAGGTTGATTTTATACAAATAGAGAGTGAACTGGTGGTCACCAGAGACGAGGAAGGGTAGGAAGGATGAGGATGCTGATGCTGGACAATCGCTGCCAACACAGTCAGGGCTATGTTCTAACACACTGCAGCAAAGCAGGGTGACTATAACATACGTTGTTGCATAGTTGGTGAAGAACCAGAGAAGAGTTGTCTCCCAAAAGAGAAATGGAAACTGTTTAGGGAAATGGAATTGCTAATTATCTTGATCACTTGTGTGCATGTATCTAATTATCATACCACACCCCACACAGTGCCGAAGAGGCTCAGCAGTTAAGAGTGCCTGTCTTTGTAGAGGACCTGGGTTTGGTTCCCAGCACCCAAATGACTCACAACCACGTGTAACTTCAGATCCAGGGGATCCAATGCCCTCTTCTGACCTCTGTGAGCACCAGGCACACAGGATGTGTTGTGCATCAGTACATGCAGGCAAAATACTCATGCACAAAGTTTAAACACCCAGGAAAAGATTTTAAAGTAAATTATTTTTTAAAAAAAATTAAAAATGAATGAATGTGCTCAGTCTCTGAAAGAAGAAAATACGTTATTGCAACTTTAAGAAGTAAAAAGGGGGGCGGGAGAGATGGCTCAGAGCTTAAGAGCACCAACTGCTCTTCCAGAGGTCCTGAGTTCAATTCCCAGCAACCACATGGTGGCTCACAGCCATCCGTAATGAGATCTGGTGCCCTCTTCTGGTGTGCAGATATATATATATATATATATATATATATATATATATATATATATGCAGAATGTTGTTTACATAATAAATAAATAAAATCTTAAAAAAAAAGAAGTAAAAAGGGATTTTCTATTCTTTCAGGGTTGCCTCCACATGGACCCTGCTGAGAGGCTGACATGCGAACAGCTGCTGCAGCATCCATATTTTGACAGCATTCGAGAAGTTGGGGATTTGACAAGACAACATGACAAGTCAGTGAGGAAGACCCTGAGACAGAGTCGAAAGCACCTGACTGGGGTAAGACTGCTTTACAGAAATATCCAAGGTTACACTTTCAAACGATCCCATGCCTGTTGCCTGGTACTGAGTTGGAATCTAGGTTGACTGACAACTGTGGCTCATAGCCCCATCACCCTCAGGCCAGAAGTGGGAGACAGGTCATCTGGATTATCAACCAGGGCTTCAGAGACATTTGCTTTTCAAGGCCCTTTGCTGAATTCTAAAGTTGTCCTTACCATGCTGCTCCTGATGCTGAATAGGAGCCGAGCTGTCTGATGTGTGCAAACTCAGGCTGCAGGCGGGTAAGTCACTTCTCATACTTTGGAGCATGGAATCAGACCTTTGTCATACTACCTCCAGTGTCAACACCACAGGTTTCTTCTCAAATGGATTGTTTTCCTTTTTGGTCCTTTGTCAGAGCTGGTGAAGATAAACACAGCAACAGGGCCTACTGGATATCTGCAGGATAGTACATTTAACCACAGAACAGGACCCAGCTGCAAACATGAATCCTGACTGGTGAAAAGTGGTTCCATGGCATCAAATTAAATGACAAAAAGTCTGTAACAATCTAGAATCTAGATGAGCCATAACTAAGTTGGCTGACGTCAACCACTTTTGGATCCACGAGCTTCAAATTAGTTTGCCTTCATGTCTTAGTTATCTTCTGTAGCTGTGATGAAACATTATGACCAAGACAACTTAGAAAAGAAAGCATTTAATTGGGGACTTGCTTAAGAAGAGAGTGAGTCCATAACCATCCTGGTTGGGAACATGGTGGCAGGCAGACAGGCATGGCACTGGAGCAGTAGCTGCATACGCTGAGAACATACGTCTTATCCACAAGGAGCAGAGAGACAGAGACAGAGACACAGAAAGACTGGCATGGGCTTCTGAAACCTTAAAGACCAATGCCAGTGACACATTTTCTCCAACAAGGCCACACCTCCTAATCCTTCTCCAAACAGTTCCACCAACTAGGAACCAAACATTCAAAATAATAAGGGCCATTCTCATTCAAACCACACTTAATCTTTCCTTTGTAGGCCCCACTTCCTCAAATTTATGCTGGAGTGGGGGGGCAAGAAAGAGATAGAGAGATTATAAGGAATAATAGCTTTTTTAATGCCAAGGCTCTGAGGTAGACCATGGTTACAAAACTAAGAGATGACATTATTCTCTATCAGATATGAGCCAGTGAGCAAATCAGGCAGGAAGTCCTCACTCCTTTTCTCTTTGAGTTATCTCCATTTCACTGTTACTTTGTGTTCAAAAGCAAAGAGACCTGCTACAAATATTTCTATTGGAAGGAATAAAGAAGCTTGCTGTTTGTAGTCCTGAAGGACTGTTGTATTTAAAAGAACTAAAGAGCATCTTTATTCTAGATACTTAAGGCCACATGATACAATTTAAAAAAACATATAGGCCTGTTCTTATTTTCATTTGACAGTCACATTATTTTTTGTTGTTGAAGCTTGAAGGAAAAGGGGTGTGTTATCTTTTTAATTATAGGAGCAAGTGGGCAATGCACCTAATCTCTTTTCTCTGCCAGACAGGGCCTTGGCTTACATGATATCTTCCAGCATTGTGAATCTGTTTTGTTCCCCAGTAATGCAGATATCATCCATTTTTCCATAGTCTTTAAATTCTCGTGTGTATGTGTATGTGTGTGTGTGTGTGAGAGAGAGAGAGAGAGAGAGAGAGAGAGATACTAGGACTGGAATCTAAGGCCTCTCACATGTAAGCAAGCAAATTATTACTGAGACACACCTCCAGTCTTGTGTGTTTTTCCTTTTTAACATGGGTTCTATGTGTTTGTGCATGGTGGTGGGAACTTAACCCAAGATCTTGGTTGCTTTTGTGTTTTTTGTTTTGTTTTGTTTTTGAGGAGGGTCTCTCTACATAACCCAGGCTGATTCCATTGTGATTTTACTGCTTCTGTACCCTGAGTGCTAGAATTACATTTTGTGTCAACATATCTGGCTTGGGTTGATTTTTAAATATAAATCAAACCTCTGAAAGCAAAGGAAGAAACAAAATTAAAACGCTTCTCCCTCTGTCAGGTTCTGGATTTTTTTGGGGGGGAGGGTTGGGGGGAGTTCGAGACAGGGTTTCTCTGTGGTTTTGGAGGCTGTCCTGGAACTAGCTCTTGTAGACCAGGCTGGTCTCGAACTCACAGAGATCCATCTGCCTCTGCCTCCCGAGTGCTGGGATTAAAGGCATGTGCCACCACCAGCTGGCAGGTTCTGGATTTTTTTAAGGAAAAGATTTATTCCTGCACCCCAAAGTGATTTCTCTTGTGACATATCCTAAATACCGAAACCCGCTACACAGCCTAGTTTTGAACCCGACTTTGTGTTTTATATTTTCAGCTGCAGTACCTACCTCAGCTAACTAGCAGCAGCATCCTTCCAGCCTTGGACAATAAGAAGTACCACTGTAGTACCAAGAAACTTAACTACCATTTTCCAAATATTTAAGGAGCTGGCAAAGTGATGAAGAAGTGATCCATAATTTGAAGAAAAAATTTACATATTTGATTCCTGTATTGAGCACACATCAGGAGAAAACACAGACCGGAAGCTGGAGGCCACTTGGCAAGATATGAAGAGAAATTAGAGATCCAGACTTCCATGCTTGGTGAAGATGTCCAGAGAAGAAATTAAAAGCTTGGGGTTTCACTGTGTTTGAGTATCTAAGCAGCAGAACTTACAGACAGGATATAAACTCTTATCTACTGCCCGTAGCTGCAACAGTAGATGATGGCAAAAGGATTATGCCTCAGTTTGCTCTATGTTACATGTAGAAAGTGGGTTATAAAATGTCCATATGTATTTCTTTAGATCCGTGCTGCCTTGGATCCTATCTCTAATGTTGTTTTCAAATCATATTTAGTTATGATTTTCGTTCCTGAATTCTAAATGTCTGTGATTCTATTTCCTGTTTGTTCTTTCTTGATTTCTGAGTTTTAAGACATGTTTTAGAATATCTAAGTTGGTCAAAATATCCAAAGTCTTAAAACTTTGTAGTTTTTGTTTGTATATAACGGATGGGATACTTATATATCTCTTACATATACTTTTATCTTTACCCTAGGAAAGACTGTGTCAGAAAGGGATAGAATGAGACCCACAGAATGAACCTGTTAGCCTGAAAATAATTATCACTTTGTTCTTCAGCTCACCCTCTCACCTGAAGACTGTTCTATTAGCAAAACTCAGATATGATCTGAATTTAGACAGAACTGCTTGTGAACTTTAATTTGAATCAGGAAACATGTAGGTTGTTAACTGATATTCTTTCCTTAAAGTATCTCTTATTATATTATATATATTGTGTTATGTATATGTCTGTGAACACACATTCATACACTTGTACACGTATGTATGTGTACATACAATGCTAATGAATAGAGTACAGCAAATAAGGAAGTGGTAAAAAAAATACCAAGGATTTTTAGTTTTAAGCAGAGACTTAAGATTAAAATTACCTTATAGCAAAGCTTTTCTCCCTGTCCCCTGGATGCGGGCAATGTGAGCCCTACACAATTTCTCACTATCATTTCTCATCCATGGGCTGCTAGTTCACAGAGTTCTCAGACATGGATTTAAAGATCTATCTTACTGCATTCTCAATAACATTTCTTCTGCACTGTCATTTTCTTCCTGTGTCCATTCCATGACATCACTTAGCCCCATTCAATTACTGCTATGTAGTTCAATACATTCTGTCATCTGGTCAATCTTGGCTACTCCAAGGCAAATTAAGGTTTCCTAAATATATATAGCTTACACCACAGACCTGACAGTGGGTTAAAAAAGCAACTCCAATATCATTCAATTCCTCTTAAATAGCCATGATTTAAATGACAAGGAAGGATATCAACTTCTGTGAATTGCCTTTTTTCCCTTTAAATCAATAAAAGTATATTTGAAAGAAGCAAATGATTGTAAAACTATAGACTACAAAAGACTTTGCAGATGAAATCATGATGAACTGGCTGTTCGGCCACACAGTACTAAACAAACCTGAGATAAAAGAACTTGTCTTTCTTTGGTATAGTCTATTTATCAGTTATGCTTATGCTCAATGAAGTCACTCTGCAAACCTCTTCTTTCACATGGAATCACCACATACCACACAAGACCATTCTACATGTCTTCTACCTACTCTTCATATTTATTTTCAATTTTTCTGACTTGTAAATGGCAGAGATATATGTAATTTGCATATCCTCATGAATTAGGGTGTTTTTCCCGAAGCACAGTTCTAAAAACAACTAAAGCTTCCATTTCTGCCTGAAAGCTGGACTGCAGAAGGTCATTCCTAATCAAATTTATATTCAGCAACCTGATACCCAGCCATACATACAGAAACCTACACATGAATCAGTATACAACTAATAACAATGAAATTACAGCTATTTCAAGTAAAAAACTAAAGACTAGGTTTTATCCCCTTGTGACATTCTTTATTAGTGTTTTTCTATATATAAAATTCATTTTCATATTTATATTTTTATGTCCCTTGAGTTCATAGGAGGTAGCATTCCTCAAAAATATTTGAGGAACAGCAAAAATTAGCTTTTAATCAACACTAACATTTTGTTTGAAGCAGGTGGGGAGTAAGGATAGTCTGGTTCCTGATTTGTTTTACCAGAAAAACTAGTTGGCTATAGACAAGAACCTGTGTTCAGTTTTAGCCAGCAGTAGTCCACACTTAAAAGAAGGACGAATTAACCAGCACTTTTCATTCTGAGAAAGGGCATTTTAAAAAAGTGTGTACTATGAGGAGCACAGCAATGCAGGAGTTTGAACAATGCATGCAGACCCTGGGAAGCAGCACAGGGAGCTGTCAGCACCACTGACCACTGTGTACAACTGACTCTGTCACTGAGTCTGTAACTGAGCTCTCGTTTTCATATCCAGTCATTCACAGCAACATGCTTCCGTGCCTTTAAAGAAGTAAATTACTATAATATCAAAGAGAATATTTGCATCGCAGTTTAAAGAACTCTATGCCAATATCTACACCAAGCAATATCGACAGTATATATGTCAATTAGGAATATATTAGAATTAAAATGTTACATCATATTTTTACAGTGATTCAATGTACATAATTTCTCACTTCTAACTAAGTAACTTTAGTGAGTCACTTTTGAATATTTATTTTCTACCTAACATCTATTCTCCGTTCCTAAGCCATCAGTTCTCAGTTCTCTTGGTGATTCTGTAGCATTTGTAGCTAGCTATTTAATATCAGTAATTTCAAATGACCCTGTATAGTGAGATCAGACACTTATTTTACTTCAGGTTTAATTTCAGTTCTAGAGAAGGCAGTGCTGTCTTAAAGACTTGGACAAGATTGTCTTTATCTTTTACTCCAGGAAGATCACTTAAGAACAAATACCGGAGGTTCCTGCAAACAGAGAAAAAAACAAAGTCTTTTATGGCTGTAAAAATGAATTTGATTTATATGATGTTTAGGAAAAGTAACATGTAGAAGGTATTTACATCACTCCACACCTTCCAAATGGCTTGTAGACAAACAGTCTTGGAAGGAGGCTACTTTAAATGAAACTCATGCAAGACTTTAAAATTATCATTTTTTCCTTATTTTACTGATGTTTCTGAATCTTTTTATTTCTATATACATACAAAACATACCTCCTTTGTACATAAATATTAATAATAATGCAAACAAATACCCCTTGGAAGTTCTTAAAGTCATTCAAGTTTCTGTAAGAGGAAGAAGCCCTGATGCCTCAGATAGTGGTGAGAGATAAATGGTTTAGTACTTCGGTTCTAACGTTTCAAACATCTCAAACTGCTGTGGTACTGAGATTACTGTTATATATTCTGGTTATTCACTTTATCAGGTTTCTGTTTTGACCACTTACCTAAAATGTCGCAAAGCAATGATGCCGTTGTCTGTGACATTCCCACAGGTAATTATTTCCATTTCTAATAGGCTTTTCCGTAATTTTTCAAATTGACTAAGCCTCTGCAAACAGTTATCGTCAATATAATGACACTTGCACAGTGTTATTTTTTCAACAAGCTCTAGGCCCTCTGGAGGGAAAATGCACAGTTTAAGAATCTGTTTTATCATGACTAACAGTTCTTGCTTCATGGACAGGACTGTTCCTGGCTTTGACCATTCTATGGAAACTGGAGTGACTGCTCACCCTGTTGACCATATGACATATTCATTATACAGCTTGGGCTGAAGTCATATGCCCATGCATTGGAAAGAAAGAAAGAAACTTCCACATAAGCAGAAGCTGCCTGGATATAATTAGTCTTATGTTACTGAAGGGTTCACAAAGATATAAGTTTGACTAAGATAGTCTGACAAAATCAAACAGGCTTTGATTATAAGTGAACAAAAGAACACAGAAAGAAGCTCATAAGGGATAAAGAAAATTGTATATCACATGATCTCTATTTACTTTGAAGATAAATACCTAAAACAAAGGAATAAACAAACAATTTTGCTGAAATGGGCAAAAAACAAAAACATGAGCATGACTATAACAGTGAGCAAACTGGAACAAAAACATTCACTGTAAATCACCTGCATGCCCTAGAAGCAAACGACAGGACTTACCCATGTGATCGAATCCAATGTCCATGATACAAGAATCGGTGGCATCAATTGCTTGAATCTTGTGTTTGTCCATGGAGCCTCCTGGGATGCTGTTGTAGTCCTGTAGCCACTTCTGATGGCCACAGTAGCGTACTTTGGCCCCACACCGAAGTAGCCACTCAGATGCTGCCCTGTCAGGGCCAACATCCCTGAGGCGTTCATAATCTACTCTGTTTACAAGAAAACAAGAGTAGTTAGTTTACTTCCACTGTCACTAGTTTCTTAGTTGTGTTCCAATATAAATATGGACCAATATAAATATGGACCAAAAATACATTTTTATTTCAAATGACTGAGGAGTAAGTGTATTAAAGGGATCCATGAAAATCAAAACTGTAGCTTTCTTTAGCTCTTTCTGCTTGCTTTTTCTTTCTTTCCTTCCTTTCTTCTTTTTCTTTAGTTTTACTCTTTGGCAAGCTCTAACAAGATATACCAGTGAGGCAGAGTCTTACTGTGCCAGCCAGGCTAGCCTTGAACTCATGCTTTTTTTTCTCCCTTGCCTCCTCAGTGGTAATATTATCATAGCTGGCATGGTGGTATTTTATTTTATTGCTCTGGTTCTGGAGCTTAAACCCAGGTCCTCCCAGTATTAGGCAAGCATTCATATGTTTCATGGAGCTTGACAGCAGAGATCCCTATCACAATATAATGACTATCTGGGAACCATTTTTCATTACTGATAAGCCATTAAAGAGAAGCTAGGCATGGTGGCACACACTTTTAATACCAGCACTTGGGAAGCAGAGGCAGCTGAATCTCTATGAGTTCAAAGCTAACCTGGTCTACATACCAAGTTCCAAGACAGCCAAAGCCACAGAGACTCTATCATAAACAAACAGCAACAAATGATTAAAAATGGAATAATTTTGAAGCCATTTTCAAATTAGTCTCTTTGTGCTATTTACTAATTTCTGCAAATGCCTTTTTCTTTGCAGTCACAATGGTGTTATTAAGCAGTAAGAGTTTGTTATACCTGTTTCAATACGGTACTTCTATGAATATGCCACATACCAAGTTTTTACTTTATTTTATTTAAGTTTTTCTCTATGTAGTCCTAACTGTTCTGGAATTTACTATATACACCAGGCTGGCCTTGAATTCACAGAGATTCTTCTATCTCTGTCTCTAAAGTGCTGGTATTAAAGGTGTGAGCCACCACATCTGGCCACACTAAGTGTTTAAACACCAGAGTTCTGCTAGTAGGACTCAAAAGACTAATAGCATTCCTCAAGAAGCTAAAGAATGAGGTATTTCAAAGTTACATATACTGTTGAGTATAAAAAAAAATAAAAATTCATTTTAGGTAACTTGAAGGGTATCAATAGACGAATAAGAAAAAAAAACCCACTTGAGGCTGGAGAGACGGCTTATTGGGAAAGAGCAATTATTGCTCTTGTAGAGGACCTGGGCTCAGTTCCCAGCACCTAGATGGTGGTTCACAACTATCTGTGATGCTGCCCTTCTAACCTCTGTGGGCACCAGAGGTTAGAGGTACACACATGGTGCACATCCATACATGCAGGCAACACATATACACATAGAGTAAAAAAGAAAAAAAAAAACTTTAAAAAGAAAAACCCCACTAATAGTCTGTAACTCAGACGAGCAATTTAATATTTTATAAGCTATTTTTCTGTTTATATTTTATTTTGTTTGGAAAAATAGGATCATACTATCCATATTGTTCAAAAGAAAAATAATTTGAAACACAAGAGATAGCCAACTAGCCAAAGAGCAGTTTAGAACCTGTCCAGTTATAAAAATTCCCACATTTCTTCACTTAATTAGTGTCACTTACTTATTAAACACTGTATTCAACCATTCCCAGAAGTATCTGGAGTCACATGACCATGGGATTTTCTTTAAGCTGCAGAGCTGCCTCGAAAGTTTTCCAAACAGCGTCATTTGATCTAGACACACAAAACAGTATTCTTATGAGCTCATCAATCAGAGTCCCACACAGCTAGTAACTTATGCCACAGCTCCGTATCAATTCCTGTGCCAATAGTTGATATTATTGATCAGTCACTCCTGTCTGTAATTCTCAAAATGAGAGGTTGAGCTAGATGATGTCTAAGGTCCCCTTCTAGCTTAAATTTCATCATTTAAACCTTAATTGTCTGCATATAGATTTGCTCAAACCAGCTCTACTTCCAATATACATTTCAAAAACAAAATGACAAACTATAGTACCATAGGGAACCCTGCCACAGTGTTTCTATCCAGGTAAGGAAAGGAAAATAAAAGTAGACCTATTTAGGGAAGAGACACAGTATGTCACCAGAGCATAGACAGTCCCATGCCAGGCAGCTGAGGAGCAATTTCACTTCTCTGACCCTGGGTTTTCTCATTTGTGAAAAGATGATTTGTTCAGATGGTTTCCAGCCAAGAGCTGAGAAAATAATCTTTGATTAAGTCTCAATTGGTTTGTCTTAATTCAAGTTCTCTAGTAGTGGGCCAGGAGTGAGTGGTGGGGGTTGCAGGGAAAGTAAAATGTGGTCTCTGTCTTTGAAGAAATTACAAGTTAATCCAGGATGGAGTGGCTCAAGTCACCAAGTAGTTAAAATAAATGACAAGACTTGATACAAGTCTTGAAAGAGCTAAAATAAGGACAGAGATGATTCAACAGACAACAAAGCCAGGCACAGTTACGACAAGCTATACACCATGGCAGGAAAGTAAGGCCTGCTGTAGGTCAGTTTGGTTTGTACATGGAGGTCATGAAGGGTAAGACACTGCATGGCCAGGTCACGAAAGGTCTTGCAGCCAGGCTATCTGGACTACATTCTGTAGACAGCAGGGAGTCACTGAGATGTCAGAGTAGAGCACTGGCATCACAGAAGCTGTGCTACAGGAAATTTACTCTGACTGCAGCATCAAGACCAAAGATCAAGTCAGAGATGGTGGCATGATCCTATAATCCTAGCTACTTCAGAGCCTGAGGCAGGAGGATCACTTGAGCACAAGAATTTGAGGTTAGTCTGAGCAACATAGCTATAGTTTGTTTCAAAATAAATAAATACAGAATTGTAAAGAAATAGCTAACAAGCCGGGCATTGGTGGCACACGCCTTTAATCCCAGCCCTAGGGAGGCAGAGGCAGGCTGATCTCTGTGAGTTTGAGAACAGCCTGGTCTCCAGCGTGCCAGGATAGGCTCCAAAGCTACACAGAGAAACCCTGTCTCGAAAAACAAACAAACAAACAAACAAAAAACAAAAAAAAAAGAAAGAAAGAAATAGCTAACAAGGGCTTCATAGGAAAGGACTTAGTCACAGAAGGATAGAATGACCCAGTAAGGAACATATAGAGACAAGAGCTAGAAGACTTAAAGATGATACTATGCTTTTTGGTCCTGGATCACTGGTAGGATAGTGATATCATTTAAAGAAGTCAATATCAAGGATGGTTTAATGAGTAAAGTGCTTGCCCACAAACATTTGTACTTGAGTTCATATCTCCAGCATTCATGTAAAAAGCCTAGATGACAGCATGCACCTATAATCCCAGTGGTGGAGAAGTAGAGACAGAAAGACCCCTCACTGGACAGCCAGTCTAGCCTAGTTGGTGACAGCCAGGATCAGTGTGAGATCCTCTAGAAACTAAGGTGGAAATGTAACAGGGCCTCAGAACTTAACACAACTGACTTCATAATGGAAATACCACTCTGGCCATAAAACGCAGCACGTAGACAGCACCTCTTGCCATAATGAAAACAAAGACCTAATCCATCAAAGTTTATAGTTATGGGGAAGTTTCTGTACCAAACTTACTGTTTGGCTTCTGTTGTTCCATTTCTGGCTAATTGTTCTTTTTAACTGAAGCATGTCAATATAGAACATGGTGTTTGTGCTTAAAAGCTCACCCTGAGAAAGGCTTGGGGCTACATTGGGATCCTGAACACCCAGTGTAGTCACCAGTCAACTAATAAAGACTTTCTATTGGCTTAAACCCGTGTCTCTGGTGGATGCCTCAGAACAGAATGATTGAGGAGGACACTCAGTGCTGATCCTGACCTCCACATACAAACACACACATGTGAGCACAAATGGACATGCACACATGCACACATACACACCAAGATAAGTGAACAGAGGGGCAGGGTTGTGGGCTCATTTTTTTTTTTTTTTTTTAGTTTTTCATATTCTAAATATGAAGTGTTGGCAGGACTCCTAAGGGAAGACAACCAACAAAATCACTGGAATCAGAGTCACAAAGTGTTAGAGCTGGAAGGAACTTAGGTCAGCTACATGAAACCTCTCATTTAGAGATGAGGAAACTGAAGCCTTGATATTACGTAACATGCTGACACTCTAAATCCTTTCTGGAACAAGGTGGGGCATTAATAAATGCATGTGTCTAAAGGAACTTGCTCAATGTTTCATTGCAATTTGTGTCAGTGTTGCATTTGAACCTAGTACTCTTTCCTACCAGTCAGGGCTCTGGATGATTCCAGAACTCAGAAGAGAGAAGAAGACTTAAAAGATGACTGAGTGGGAAGTATTTTAGTTGATGAGATGGTGGAGTGTTGAGGCGGTAAGGTGTGAACCCTGATGATGGAATCTGGGGAATACCTACTGTTCTTACACCTCTCCTCTCCTTTCCTCTATGGTCTTGCCCCAACCCTTCCCTCTTTTTGGCAGTGCTGGGAATTGACCACAGGGCTGAGTACCTGTTAAGCAAGTACTCTACTATTCAACTGACGGTACCTCTCAGACTCCGTCTTTCTACCAAGGCTGTCCATCACCACAAATCTCTGCCTCTGCTACATCCTGCAGTCTCAACCTTGCCGGACTATTGTTAAAGCTCTCTCCACCTATGCCCGCCCCTAATAACTCCTTTGTTGTCAATTTCATTTACAAATCCAGGCTTTCTCATGTTCTATTCAAGCTATTCCCTCTATTAATTCTACCCCCAACCTCATCTGTGGAAATCTTACCCAACTTCTCATTTAACTGTCATGCCCACCTATTCACTCATTCATAAATGCTCACTGAATGTTTGCTATACTTAGTACAAACCAATAGTGAGACAATGCAGCAACAAGAGAAGTACAAAGAAAGCTCCCATCCTGTCCTCATAGAATCCATGGTTTAATGGAGAAGACAGAAATACAGATAGTATTTCTGATCATGTATACATGATACAGATAGTATACATGATGGTACTTAGAGACATGGACTGTGTGAAAGCCTTTAAAAAGGGGGTAAGGGGAAAGATTCATACTACAGATTTTCTAAAACAGTGACTAAAAGTTTTCAAGCATGGTGTGATGGCACACTCCTTTTTTTTTTTTTTTTTGGTTTTTCGAGACAGGGAGCCTATCCTGGAACTCGCTCTGGAGACCAGGCTGGCCTCGAGCTCACAGAGATCCGCCTGCCTCTGCCTCCCCAGTGCCAACACCCAGAGATGGCACACACCTTTAACCCCAGCACTTGGTAGGTAGAGGAAAGAGATCTCTGTGAGTTCAAGTCCAGCCTGGCCTACATAGTAAGCTCCAGACCACCCAGGACTACACCTTGAGATCCTGTGTCAAAAACTAAAAGAGAGTTTTCAGTGAGGAAGATTAAGCAGGGAGGGAGCAGGCAGAGCTAAAAGAACAAGGACCACTTATTTCCATTTCCTCAGTGTAATGCAAAGGTTTACCAGTATCTGTTGATTAGCAGTCTTCAGTGGCCAGCTATCCAAAAGTCAAGCCAGAGAGGCTGTTACTCAGCTAGTGGAGGGAGCAGCAGGGTCTCTGAGCCCTGAATACTTTTGCTGGAGTCACTTTGGTTCATTTTAAAATCCAGCTTAAATAAAGGTAAGGCCAGCTTTATTTTAGTTATACTGCCTAAAAACATTAGGTGTTGTCCTTAAACCAAGTTATAGTAAAAAGATATAGTTTATATCTAGAAATAAAAGTTTAAAATTAGGTGAGTTTTTACATTTCCAACTTCAACTTTTGACGACTGACATCTGAGAAACACTTCCTGCTTGAAACCAAGCAGCGAGCAGCAGGGATGCTTTCTACATGGAAAGAGGAGACCTCTAGTGGTGATTTAGTAAATGTGACTCTAATTAAACCAGTTAGAAGCAGATTAGAAAATCCTTGTTGCTATATGACTGATGCAATAAACAATCTAGAAACTTAAATTGTAAAAATAACACACTTCTGTTTGCTATCAGAAGAACCCCTAAGTTTATAACAGTGTTTCTCAAATTTGCAATTATGTTCATGAATAAAGGCCAGATCTCTAATATGTTACTACACACACACACACACACACACACACACACACACACACACACACAAATAGAGAAATAGAGAATGAGGGTTTTCTAAGTAGAGTTGATAGCACTTCCTCATTTGCATAAAAGGAATATTTTAAAGGTGGAACTTTTGATTATATATTAAATGCAATTGCTAAATAGACTATCAATTGATGACTAGTTTGTTGGCCAAAGACTGAATTAGTTCTTGAGAGTGATAGTGTGAGAGAGGGGTGCAGCAAACTTCCCCTTAAATATAACTCTCTTCCACTGTAAACTAATGATTTGTGCTTGATGACTTGGAGTCTGAATCAAGTGAAACTGGCAGAGTCATCTGTTGGGCAGAAGAAGCAAAGGTCCCCAACCATTCTGAGGCCATCACAGGGTACTCACAAACTAACCTTTTATCGGCTCCTGCCTAGATAAAAGGTGAATATGATTTCTCAGCTAAGGAATGTGGGATCAGTAATACAAATGTCTCTAATCACAGACATTACAGAGCGTATGGATGAAAGGTAAATTCTTATGTGAAATTACTGAAACAAACTACCGTACAGATCTTCAAATAAGGCAAGTCGAATAGCTTGTATATTCTTTCACCTTCCCAAGGTAAGAAGTACATGCTCAAAATCACACACCAGTATAAACAAACAAAGACAAAAGGTATGACTACAGGCCAACTGGCCCACAGAAGTCTAATCACAGCCCACCCCCTCTGTGTAGTCTTGGCTTTTTTTCCCTCCAGTATCAGGAACTACTAGGCCTTGTTCATCCTCATGCTCTATCCCAGCAAATCAAATAAGCCTTCTACAAATCAAAAACCATCTCTACTATTCATGAGGCAGAATGGTTAAGACAAAGGCTGGTGACAAGGAGGAGAAACCGGGCCACTCAAACCCTGCTGGTAGGAATGTAAAGTGGTACAGTCACTTTGGAATAGTCTGGTGGTTATCTAAACAAACTCTTACCATATGACCTAGCACTCAGACTCTTGAACATTTATCCTAGAAAAAAGAAAACAGTTTGTACAAAAAGCTGCACAATAATGTTCACAACAGCTTTATTCAGGATGCAAGAACTGCAGACAACTCAGGTGTCTTTTACGGGAATGGTTGAACATGTTTATTACAGACATTACAGAAAGCTACTCAGGAGTGCAAGGAATGCACCATAAGGAACAATATGGTTGATTCTCAAGAGATTATATGTAGGGCCAATCCCAAAACTTATGTATTATATAGTTACAGCTGTACAGCATTTTTTATTAAAGATTTATTGTTTTTGTATTTGTGTGAGCTTGCAGAGGCTAGCTTGCAGGTCTTCTGGAACTGCAGTTAGGTGGCCATAAGCCTCCTAATGTAGGTGTTGGTAACTGCACCCTGTATGCAAGAGCGGTGTGATAACTATTCTTGGCTGTCAACTTGACTACACCTGGAATTAACTAAAACCCAAGCCGCTGGGCACACATATGAGGGATTTTTCTTAGTTAAATCATTTGAAATGGGAAGACTGACTTCTAATACAGATCTTTTGTGGTGGGAAGATCCACCTTTAACCTGGGCCACATCTATTTCTTCAGGATTCTGGCACATACTGACGACCAGATGAGACATTCATATCATGGACTAAACAACTAATGGATTATTGGACCTTCCATTGGTAGACAGTTATTGTTGGATTAGCTGGAGCACAGACTTTATGATACATATATATGCGTGAATATATATTCATATTTGTACATGTGAATAAAATATATCCATTGAATAAGTTCTGTTCTAGATAACACTGACTAATACAAACAGTACATGCTCTCAACTACCAAGCCATCTCTCCAGCCCCTGTACAACATTCTTAAAATGGCAAAACTATGGAAGGGAAGAATGGCAGGAGGGCTACCAGGGGAAGCTGTGATCATAAAGGACATCTGGATGCAACTATTATCTCCATCATGGTGGTGGGAATAAACCTCTACCTCAGTGATGATAACTTATAGAACTACACACAGAAATGTAACGCTGGGGACATCTGAGGGAACTTGTCAATTGCCAGTGTGATACTGTATTGCAGCTTACAATATTTCATCACTGGGGGAGATGGACAAAATGGTGAGGTGGCTAATCCAGATTGTCAGCTTGACTGCATTTGACCCTAACACCCAAGCCCCTGGACACTCCAGTGAGGGATTCCTCCAGATTATTTGAAGCAGGAAGTCCCACCTTAAATCTGGGCCATATCTTCTTGTGGCAGACAGGATTAAAGGGCATAGAAGGAAACTTTGTTTTTTGCCTTCTTACCCTTACTCTTTTTAAAAATAATTTGTTTTGTTTTAGTAATTTATTTAGCCTTTATTTTATGTGCATTGGGGTGAATATATCAGATCCCCTGGAACTAGAGTTACAGACAGTTGTGACCTGCCATGTGGATGGTGGGAACTGAACCCGGGTCTTCTGGAAGAACAGTCAGTGTTCTTAACTGCTGAGCCACCTCACCAGCCCCCTTACCCTTACTCTTGATGGCAAATTCATCTATTCTATTTGTTATGTTTCTTTAGACAAAACTGACTAATACAAATTGTGGTACCATGAGTGGTTCTGGAGAAATAGAATCATAAGGCTGAATTTTTCTAGTAGCCTTGGTGGTTTCTGGAGCTAGCTTTCCAACTACAAAATCTACAGTAACTGAAGTCTCTACTGGTAGCATGCCGAATGCTTCAAGTCCATGGTGTGAACTATTTAAAGAACTTACTGAGATAAATGCATTTGATGATTCTGATTTGTCTTGTGAGGAGCAAGGAATTTAGTGACTATACATTAAAAAAGACAATTTGCAAAAATTAAGGAAAATGATGATGCTGGCTGGTTGCTTTTGGCATCTCTGGAAAAACTGACAATGGAGAAGAATGATCTCAGTGATAGAATTAATGAGATGCACATAAGCAATCTAAAATTTTCTAAGTGTACACTGGAAGAGAGCTCAAGTTGCTGAAAACCAAACACAAACCCTCATTATAAAACTGGCTGAATCCCTGACTCAGGTGTTGGCAACTAAAGAGCACTGATTGTGTGGGAATGGGACCCAGTACATTGGGATGGAAATGTGTGGAAGGATCCTTATGAAGCTAAGGACTTTGAACCCTCAGACTCTGAAGGGTTTATCTCATTTGAGGAAGTAGTTTCTCTACCCTTAGCTGAGGATTCATTCCTACCCTAAACCCCTGCAGTACTGCCCTCCCTACCCACGCCCGAGAAAATCAAGCCTTCATTGTCTGAACTGGCAGTGATGTATTCTAAAGGAGATGCCAAGCAAGACAACTCTGATGTCCCTCAGTGCCCACCAACAGTTGTCTCTGTACCTGTAACCAGACTCAATGCTAAGCAGGCTACTAGAGGTGAGAAAGAAGTGTAGTCCTTGAGGAAGTGTGCTATACCAACCACTAAAGAGCTTAATAAGTTTGCCAATTCATTCAAGCAAAAATTCGGGTAAATTATATGGGAATGAATTTTTAAAATATGGGATAATGGTGGAAGGAACATAAAACTGGATCAGGCTGAGTTTATAGATATGGAGCCACCGAGTGGGGACTCTAGGTTTAATATAGAAGCTCACACAGCTTTAAAAAATGTCTTAAGTTTGATTGGTTGGCTAGAGAGCTTGTCACAAGATGGCCTACAGAAAAGGAGCTGGTGGCATCTGACATCTTTGGCTTAGTGTTGAAGGGATTTTAAGGCTCAGGGAAATTAGAATGCCTGAGTGGGTACATGTAAAACCTAATTCTTCACAATAGGAGGGTCCAGAAGACATGCCCTTCAATAATCCTAAAAACCTCAAGACGATGGGAGTGGCACCAACACATTGAAGAGCTTTGTTGTTGCTTGCTCTTCTTGTGCCAGACAACATTGAAATAAATGTGATAGGTTTGAGTCCTGGATTATCAGGGGTCAGGGTGCAGCTTTAAATCACCAGAGGCAAATGAGTATAGTTACTATAATGTAGGCAGAGGCAAAGCATCTTTACAATGGCCTGACCTGTGTGAACTTTTGGTACTGGCAAGAATCCTAAATTTTTGTTTGATCTACATAAGCAGAAAATCTTGAGAACAAAAGAAAGGAAGGCTACATTGTAGCATAGCATTATGGAATCTGAGCACCAACTAATTTCCAGGTTCTATCCAGTATAGAGATCCAGAACTCCCTGAATGAAGGAAGGCTGGGTCTCCCTGAGAAAACCTTGACCCAAAATTGGGACTTCTAACATTTGAAAATTTTAAAGACTATAGGACTCTTTTCTAAGATTATGTATTTAAGCCATCGCCTCTCACAAGGAAGAATGGAAGGTTGGCGCAACAGTTACCATTTGGTAGAAGGAAAGATGAGCTTAGTGTCCCATACACTTTTGTGGTCCTCATGCAGAGTAATGGTTCAAACCAGTGCCATGGCCCCTTATTGCCTACGTGTGAGTCCAGATTCTTTTTACTCATCTTCAGAGCCAATCAGAAATGGATTAACGTAAGGGTTATGGAAGTGGGTATGGCTACCACTGCCCCAGGGAAAGGGCTTGGTCTTGATCCAGAGGTGGGGTAAGCAACCAACTTGGGTCTCTAGTGCTCTTCATGTTGCAACTTCAGGAAACATTGAGCATCCTTACTCCCATCCTGGGCAGTGCTATGAAGTAGGCCTTCCACATTTGATCTGAGCTCTCTTTGCCAGGGGTTCCGCTTGACATGAGCTATTCCACCCCTTGGCAGGTCTGGCCCAGCAGCAGAGATAGATACCAGGATGCCACGCTGCTGCAGCTGACACCATCTCATATCTACTGACCATGGACTTTTAAAGTTATACTTATGTGACTGGAGAGATGCTATGCCTTTAAGAGCACTGGTTTCACTCCTAGAACTAACGTGGCAGCTTACAAGCTCTTGAATCTCCAGTTCCAAGGGACCCAATACCCTCTTCTGACCTCTATGGGCACCATACACACACAAGATACATAAACATACATTCAGGCAAAACACCCCCATACATAAAAGTTATTCATGCTTTATATTTTGATATTAATAATAACATAGTGGGCTGGAGAGATAGCTCAGAGGTTAACAACACTGGCTGCTCTTCCAGAGGTCCTGAGTTGAATTCCCAGCAACTATAGGGTGGCTTACAATCACCTACAATGAGATCTGATGCCCTCTCCTGGTATGCAGGTAAACATGCAGACAAAACATTGTATACATAATAAATAAATACATCTAAAAAAATAGTAACATGCATCTTGGGAACAAATAAGAAAGGGAAGCTTATGGCTTAATAGTGCTGTGTTTGTGTCAAACTGACAAAAGGCCATTGTCTTAGTTTTTGGTCAAATTGACACCAGTGAGAGTCATCTAGGGAGAGGGAATTTCATTTGAGAAAATTCCTCCATATGACAGAGTGTGGGGTATTTTCTTGATTGATGATGTGGAAGGGCCAAGGCCACTGTGAGTGGTACCACCCCCTGGGCAGATGACTGTGTGATTTACAAGAAATCAAACTGAACAAGCAGGTAAACAGCACTCCTCCAAGACCTCTATTTCAGTTCCCGTTCTTCATTTTGGACTATAAGATGTAAGATGAAATAAATCCTTTCTTCTAAGTTGCTTTTTTGGTAGTGGTGTTTATCACAGCAATGGAAAGCTAACTAGGACACATAGGACTTCTATTATTTCTTACAACTGTGATAGGGAATGTCATTCTGTGTGCTGTGAATATGTTTCTCTTATTGGTTGAAAAATAAAGCTGTTTTGGCCAACGGACAGGCAGGATATAGCCAGGCAGGAAGTATAGGTGGGGCTATCAGAATAGGAGGATTTGGGGAAGAGGAACTCGGAGAGTGAGTCATGAAGGAGATACCATGTAGCTACTGGGAAGATAGGATGCCAGGGTATTCTCTGGTAAGCCAAGACCGTGTGGAGATACATAGATTAATAGAAATGGGTTAATAATTCAGAGAGAGTGTTGGAACCCAGCCCCCATGAGGTCTCTAAGAGTTGTTTTCCAGCATAACCACAGTTGGAAAGTTACTGGAAGGGGTGCCTCAACTCCTAAGAGAGTTGGACTGCAAAGGCACTGGAAAAGGGGGTGTCTCAACTCCTGAGAGAGTTGGATTGTAAAAGCACTGGAAAAGGGGTGCCTCAACTCCTGAGAGAGTTGGATTGGAAAGTTACTGGAAGGGGTGCCTCAACTCCTAAGAGAGTTGGATTGTAAAAGCACTGGAAAAGGGGTGCCTGTGGTTATGCTGGAAAACAACTCTTAGAGACCTCATGGGGGCTGGGTTCCAAGAAGAGAGCTAACAAATAAGAAACCTGAGACATTGGCCAAACAGTTTATAATTAGTATAACCTCTGTGTGTTTATTTGGGACTAAATGGCTGTGGGACCAGGTGGAACAGAAAATTCCATCTTCACAATTGCATGAGAACCTATAATTACCACAAATAATACACTGAATTTAAAATAAAATTGAGGTGGTTTGAAAGAAAATGGCTCTCAAAGGGAGTGGCACTATTAGGAAGGCCTGTCACTGTGGAGGTGGTCTTTGAGATTTCATATATGCTCAAGATAAGGCCCAGTGTCTAAGTTTACTTCTTATTGCCTGCATATCAAGATGTAGCCAACACCACGTCTGCCTGCAGGCTGCCATGCTCCTGGTCATAATGAACTGAACCTCTGAAAATGTAAGCCATCTCAATTACATGTTTTCCTTTATAAGAGTTGCCGTGGTCACGGTGTCTCTTCACAGCAACAGAAACCTTTACTAAAGCCGGGCGTTGGTGGCGCGTACCTTTAATCCCAGCACTCGGGAGACAGAGGCAGGCGGATCTCTGTGAGTTCGAGGCCAGCCTGGTCTCCAGAGCAAGTGCCAGGATAGGCCTAAAGCTACACAGAGAAACCCTGTCTCGAAAAACAAAAAAAGAAAAGAAACCTTTACTAAGACACCAATTATCCATGCTATTCACCTGTAATAGAATAAACAGGGAACACTGTTTCTTCCCCACCAATGAAACAAAATGTCTAGTACTGCTCAGATCATAAACCATTCAAGCATAATAAAAAGCTAGTACTTTGTTGAGTTCAATGTCTGATGAATATTCTCACACTATGATCTGCTCAGTGACACTAGTAAACAGAAGTGTATCTGAGGTGCAGTGTGTGTGATAAGATTTCTCCATGCCTAAGCCACCTACTACTGGCTGGCACCAATATTCAAACCAAGTCCTTCCAGCAATAGTTCCATCATTCTGTTTTGGTCCTGTTAAGCTGTTCTAACCCTAAAAGAACTACCACCAAGCAGAGAATGGGAATTACACTGGCATGGTGACAAAGAACCACACATTTTTACCGAGTCATAAGGTCCTTAGGTGATTACATAGCTCTCATTTTTACAGTAGAGGAAACACGAATAAAGTGACCTGCTCCATGAGGGCTGTTCTAAGACGTGGATATTTAAAACCGTGTCTTGGTCCAGTGACTAAGACAGGGTTGGGGCTGGAGAGAAGGCTCCGTGGTTAAGACTGCTAACTGGCCTTGCCCCAGGACTTGGGTTTGGTTTCCAGCGCCCACTTGGCGGCTCACAATCATCCAAAACTTCCAATTCCAGAGGATCTTTAATCCCTTTTCTGGTCTCTGCGGGTTCCCGAGCAACGTGTTGCACATCAACTCATGCAGACACACACACACTCACAAATGAGTCATTAAAAAAAAAAAAAAGCACTGAATCATGAAAGGGACGGAGCTGTCTGCTTTCACTAGCGCCTCGCTCAGCGCCTGATATTTACAAGCCGAGTCAGTACTCGAATGAACTACACCATCAGGAGCCCCACGAAGGGCCTAGAAGCCCCTGGCGCGGTGGAGACAGAGAGCGGCAGGAGGAGGCTCAGCTGCTAGTCCCTAGCTGCCGGACGAGGGCGTCGCCAACCAACCAGGGGACATGGCCGAAGGAGAGGCCGCGGCAGTCAGAGGTCACCCCGCCACGCACAGCCTTCTCTGGCGGCCTAGCGCAGGCGTCCAGTCGAGCCAGCGCCCGCCGTGGCCCGGGAGAGCGGAACCACCACCCGGTGCCCGTCTGCGCCCTCGCTTCCCTACTCACGACGCGCGGCGTCCCTGCGTCTGGCCGACCCTTCGCCCTCTGGCTCGTCCCTCCGTCGCGTTCGCCCATTGGCCAACGGGAGCCACGCCCACGGAAGGCAAAGGCGAGCATTTCATTGGCCGTCGTTTGGGGGCGGGGCTGGAGAGCGGCGAGCTTCACCCGTAGAGTCCTTCGGGCTGCTGCTGCTGCAGGGGTTGAGGAAGGGGAGGCTGCGCAGGCCATGTGGCCCACCCTGCGTTACATGGGTGGTGCCTGCGGTCGGGCCCGATGCCACTTTGCTAGGGGCTTCCTCCGGGCGAGAGAGCGGGCGTCCGCGGGACCAGGGCTGCTGTGCGGGGGTGGCCGCAGCTCCAGCACCAGGTGAGTGAGTGGCGGTGGCCTGCGCTGGCTGCTCTCTCTGAGGTGTCTCCAACTGGACCTGTGCCCCGACTCGACGTCTCTGTCCCTGGCGATGAAGTCCTGATTCTGTGGTCTAGTCTCGGACTCCAGGAGCTGCTGCTGACCTGCAGGGTTCATCCGCAGCCTTTGTGGGCAGGAGGAAAGGCAGTGTTGTGTGGAGGTCAGTGGCGAATCTGGCTCTGAAACACACCCCTCCTCTCCATTTCTTAACACTTTAAAGGCAGAAGGGTGAATAGGATCCTAGTCTGGCCCCTAGGTGGTCATTGTGAGGATTAGGGGACCTAGCACACTGTAAATAAATATGCCGATTCTTAGGTAGTATTCCCTGTGCTGCATGGAAGATCCAGAACTGGGCTTCAGTAGGTCAGTTCCTTGCAAATATTAGAGTTGTCCCGTGTCTTCTCCCCTCCCCCACCCCCCTCCGCCCCCGCCCTGGAGAAGCAACTCAGATGCCTGCCGTGAACTGACAAAGGTGTGGAAAGACACTACTGGAGAGGGACAATGCCACAACAGTATTTTTAAGCCCCAAATTAAATTTTAATCTAAGGACTAAGCTGTTAAATGGTGTTGAAACAAGGTTTCCTATGTAGCCCTGGCTGTCATGTTAATTCCCCATGTAGATCAGGCTGGCCTCTAACTCTCAGAGATCAGCCTGCCCCTGCCTTCCAAGTGCTGGAATTAAAGGTGGGTGCCACCCCAACTGCTCCATCTTCTGAGATTGGCTGGCCGGCAAGCTCAGGGATCTGCCTGTCTCCCTATCCCACCCCAAGGTTACAGACGTGTGGAAACCATGCTTTTACATAAAGGTGCTTGGGATACAAACTCGGATCCTTATGTGTGCACAGCAAGCATTTTACCAATTAACCATTTTTCCTAGCCCTGAGAATTCTTATACTTTTGGAAGAATTGTAGATCCATATAAAGTTGCAAAAATTACAAAATGGTTTTATGTTGGCTTCCCCCTTCCCCACCGTTCTTCTCAGAGTTAGGATAGTACAACAGCAAAGCCAGAAAATTAATATTGATACAGTGCATATATGTTGTTCATCAATTTTATATGTACTTTGTGTGTTCTGTGTGTAGCTCACTACAATTTAATCAGATTTTGTGTAATCCTCTTAATTTCGGCATAGAAATGTTCCATTGTGGACCTGGGCACAGGTGCCCACCAAGATGACAGGACCCAGCTGTCAGTCATCTCCTCCTAAGGACCACCAAAAAAGATGAACCCTGATGGCTCTCCACAGCTCAGCCAGCCATTGAGCTACAATTCCTGCACTGGAAACAAAATGAATGAACAGTCTTTGCCAAGTGCTGGCCTCTGTAATGGTCAACAGTGACACCTATAAGAAATGAGTGCCAATTGGTCTGGACAGCAGGTATCAGCCAGATCAACATCTATTATAAGAATGCCAACAATGCTTCTAGATTTGGGGTCAAGCAGCAAGTTCCCAACAATATCTCTATAGAGTTAGAGGTCAATTAACAACAAGTTCAGCTAGTTGTGATCATTCAATCTTAAAAGGCTGAATTAATCTTCTGTTAGTGGCCAGATGTCTGTGCTTCACCTTATGGAGGGATATGGCTTAAACTGCAAATAAGGAAAAGATAACGACATTTTCCATTGCAGGGCTGTTTGCCCTGAACATCATGAATTCCCAAGGTGTCCCTTTGAAGACAAGTGATGAAACACTAGCAGTGCTATTGTTGTGAAGTCATTCCACCAGAGAACACACATGGGTACTCTTAAAACTGAATAGAAAGTCTGTATTGGCCCAGCACCAACTTCATGGGGAACTTGCCCAAATCTTGCAGCCCTGAGCCTCACTGTTCTTTGTCTTTTGTGCACAAAAACCACACTTTGGTTAACAGGAACCGTCAGTGACAAGTGAAACTACAGAAGCCAAAAAGGCAAGGTTGGTGTATTTAGGAACTTTCCCGAATCCTGGAACTGTGGACTAGGTCTTGGATGGATTAGGTCTTCATTCCCATATTGGCAGGTTTGGGGGCCTGAATGCTGGGTTCTCAGGTCAGAATGGTGCTTCCAAATGGTGTCAGTGTGCTAAGGTTTGAGGGCCTGTTACACCATCTCTGGAGAGAGGAACCGTGGCTACAACCTATCCTCTCACAGGGCACCCAGCATTTGTCTCATGTAGTGGGCTCCCACCCTCATCACTCCCTCTTCATTTCTACCCACAGTTCCTCTGATCCCCCTCCTTGCCCTGCAGAAGCCCATGATAAATGATAAATGCCCCATCATGGTTGAGGCTAAGCTGAGGAAGGTGTAATGGCCAGAAGAGTCATTCAGAGACTCTAGTCCCAGCAGAGTGTCAACATCTGATTCTGTCTGGGAGGGCAAAGAGCCTGTAAGGTAAAGGAAGCCCCAATGAGGAGATGAACTAACTTCAGGCCAAAAGGAAAACGCAGTTGCAGCTTCCCAGACAGATGAGCCCACTGACAGAAAAGACAAGCCCAAGGGAAGATCCTAGCATCTCCAGCATCCTGAGGCCCCTGGATAAGGCCCTGAGCCCCCAACAGGCCACCAAGCTCCTTAGATGCTGATGAAAAGCTTGTCTGTGGTGAAGAGCCCCAAATTAAGACCCCCCTTTGAGTTGCACTTCAATGTAGGGTGAGCTCTGTTAGGAGTTGAATGGCATGCATGTGGGCTCCAATGAAACAGGAGCCCCTAGCAGAGGTTGTCTTGAGAGAGGTGAGAACATTGACTCCATCAGGTGGGCACTGAGTAGGATCAGCATCACCTAAAGTGGCCTTTAGAGAACAGGAGGGAATAGAGGGTCCATCCTGTGAAGTCTGGATGTACTTGTCTCAACCTGTGATACAACATTAAAATAGAAATCAAGTTCAACTCCTGGATTCCTTCTTTCTTAGATTCTGTCTGATACAGAATATCAGGACTATTCTTGTGTGTGTGTGTGTGTGTGTGTGTGTGTTTTATATTTGCTTAAGTGAACATTTCTTTGGTGTATAGAGAACACTCCCAAATTTTCTGCTTTGTTAGATGACTTCCAAGTTTTCTCTTAGGTGTTGGTATTGCTGCCCTATATGGCAATGAGCAACTGGGCCTGCTGTAGCCTTGCCGTGCTTTGGCACCATATGGCAGCTGTGGTGTTAACAGTCTGTACATGTATGTTCTGTATGCACAATCAACTGTTCATTGTCAATAAATAAGTAATTAAGATGTCCCATCACAAGATTTGTTACATCTCTCGCTCTAGTTACACCCTGCCTCTCCATTCTTCCTAACTCTTGGCAATTACTCTATTCTCCATCAGAAAATTTTGTCATTTTGAGAATCTTATATAAGTGTAGTACAGAACCCTTACCACTGATTTTATCATGAAATGTGATATATATATATATATATATATAATCTTATCACATATCACATATATGGCATATTATATATAATATAAACAATATATGACATGTAATATGATATTTGTTACATATGGTATATAAATAACATGTTATTACAAATTTGTACTTTAATTTCTCATTAATAAAAATTATGAAGTGAAGTTTGGTGAGGTCTGTAAACATAAATTCTTAAAGCTTGATTTTTCTTAAAGCTCATTTGATATAGTCATCATCGGTGGCGGAATCGTGGGGCTTGCATCTGCCAGAACACTCATCCTGAAATACCCCGGACTTTCGATTGGTGTTGTGGAAAAGGAGAAAGATTTAGGTATGCATACTATCAGCTTGCTGGGAACCTGCTTATTTTGTCAGGCTGAATTAGTCATGAAAAATGTTGATGTTAGTGTCTCGTTTTGGGTTATTGTGAAAGGAAAGTCTGGGACAAGGGCTTGCATGGAGGTGGCTGATTTGAGGGGTTATTAGATGGCAGGAAGAAGATAGGGTGTGGGGAGACTAAAGACCACACAAGGGCACACTCTAAATGTGCTGCTGGAGCTTGAGTACACGGGTATCCCAGGGAACAACATAGTTCTCCCCAGGTTTGTGCTTATTCTCCATCAGCTTCTAGGATTGTCCCTATTGATACAAACAACCCCACTTTCCTCCAAAAAGACAGAAAGGCCTTGGAGCATGTGCAGAATCTTGGTGTTTAAACAAAGCTTAAGTTGAAATCAGAGATGGGCAGGAATGACTTGGTATTGACGCCAGGGATAGCTGCTATAGGAAGTTGCCAATAAAGGAATGAATCTAGGCAGAATTTTTGAATGATCTGGCCTCTGATAGCTACCCTTATAATTAATTGTTCTTCACCTCTTAGGTTTTGTGTGAATCATTTACTTTTCTTACTCGTCTCTCTTGTTTTATAGCTCTTCACCAGACTGGACGGAACAGTGGTGTCATACATAGTGGAATTTACTATAAACCTGAATCTCTGAAAGCTAAATTGTGTATAGAAGGCGCAGCCCTCATCTATGAATACTGTAACCTCAAGAGAATTCCCTACAGGCAATGTGGCAAGGTACAGCATTTTACTAGGGCGTTGGCTTGTTTATAACTAGTGTTTTCTTAGGTTTAATGTTGAAAATTTTAAAGGGATGTGATTTTTTTCCTGCTCTTGTATCTATGTAATTTAATATAGTCTAAGGAATAACAAAAGTGATGTGACAGCTGACTCTATGTAATTAAAACATAAGTTGTTTTTGTTTTTATTTATTTGTTTATTTATTTTGAGACAGGGTTTCTCTGTAGCTTTGGAGTCTGTCCTGGAACTTGCTCTGTAGACCAGGCTAGCTTCAAACTCACAGAGCTCCACTTGCCTCTGCCTCCCAAGTGCTGGGATTAAAGGCATGAGCCACCACCTCCCAGTTTATACATATCTTTTTTTCTCTCCATTTTTTTTTATTTAAATTGGAAACAAGATTGTTTTACATGTCAATCCCAGTTCCCTCTCCCTCCCCTCCTCCCTTGCCCCCCCCCCCACTAACTCCCTACCTATCTCTTACCCTTTCTATTCCCCAGGGAGGGCGAGGCCTTCCATGGGGGATCTTCAGAGTCTGTAATATCCTTTGGGATAGGGCCTAGGCCCTCCCCCATGTGTCTAGTATCCTTCTATGGGGAATGGGCTCCCAAAGTCCATTCCTATGCTAGGGATAAGTGCTGATCTACTACAGGAGGCCCCATAGATTTCTGAGGCCTCCTCACTGACACATATAAATAGAATTAGGTCAGAACTTTTGTATTCTATGCCATTTAAAAAAAATACACACCATAATGTTTTCAGAGGTTATTCATGTTGTAGCATTAATTAGTACTTTACTCCTTTTTATGACTGACTCCATTATGTAGGTATGCCTCATTTCGTTTAGGTGCTTATCAGTTGATATGCATTTGAGTTGTTTCTGCTTTTTTGTTGTTGTAGATATTTATGTATAACTTCTATGGAAGCCCATTCTCATATCTCAGTGGAATATTCCGAGAAGTAGAATTTTCTGGGTCCTGTGGGAACTCCATCTTTAGTATTTGAAGGGACTGTCAAACTCTTTTCCAGATGTTATCGTTGCATTTTCACTGGTAATTAATGAGGCTCCCATATCCTTATATGTTTCTTATATTGCTATCAACACTTGTTATTTTCTGTTTTTATTTTAGCCATTCTGATAGATATGAAGTACTACCTTATTGAAATTTTTTTTTGGTTTAGTTTTGTATCGAGACAGTGTCTCATAATGTAGTTTAGGCCAGCCTTGAACTTTTAAGTCTCTTGCCTCAGCCTCCCAAGTGGAACTATAGCTTTATAACAGTATAGCTGGCTTACTTCATTACGATGACTAATCAGACAGAGAACCTTTTCTTTGTGTGTGTGTGTGTGTGTGTGTGTGTGTGTGTGTGTGTGTGTGAGAGAGAGAGAGAGAGAGAGAGTGTGTGTGTGTGTGTGAGAGAGAGAGAGAGAGAGAGAGAGAGAGAGAGTGTGTGTGTGTGTACACTGTGTACATATGGAGGCCAGAGGTCAACATGAGTTATTTTTTTTTTAATCATACTTCACCCTATCCTTTGAGACAGGGTCTGTTATTGAACCTGGAACTCACTGATTGGTTAGTGTGTGTGGCCAGTGAGAGAGAGCCAGGGATATCTCATTTTCCTGTTTGTTCCTCCCTAGTGCTGACATTATAGGCTTACACCACCAAACCAGTTTTTACATGGGTGCTAGAGAGACAAATGTAAATCCTTATACTTGCCCAGCAAGTACATTACCCATGAAGCCATCTCCCCAACTCACTTAAGTTTATTTATTTAATTTTTTTGTTTTTTGTTTTTCAAGACAGGGTTTCTCTGCGGCTTTGGAAGCTGTCCTGGAACTAGCTCTTGTAGACCAGGCTGGTCTCGAACTCCAGAGATCCGCCTGCCTCTGTCTCCTGAGTGCTGGGATTAAAGGTGTGCACCAACACCACCACCGGCTTTAAGTTTATTTTTAATTGGCAAAAATTGTACATATTATGTCCAACATATACATGTGAATATGTATGTGACAGCATGAATACACAGGACAGCCATTTTGCAATGACAATACTTAACTGACTGCCATATGCATTACCTCACACACTTGCTATTTTAAAATCTGTTCTCAAAAGAAAAAGAAAAAAGAAAGAAAGAAAAGAAAAGAAGCTGGGCCATGGTGGCGCACACCTTTAATCCCAGCACTCGGGAGGCAGAGGCAGGTGGATCTATGTGAGTTTGAGACCAGCCTGGTCTTCAAGAGCTAGTTGCAGAACGGCCTCCAAAGCCACAGAGAAACCCTGTCTCGAAAAATCAAAAATAAATAAATAAATAAATAAATAAATAAATAAATAAAATCTGTTCTTTCTTTTTTTAAAATCTGTTCTCTTAATAGTCTCCAAGAACACAACACATTATAATTCCTATAGTCACATGTTTACAATGGATCTTCTGAACATATTCTTCCGATTTTATTTATTGAAACTTGATAGCCTCTGACTGACATCTGTCCAGCCCTCACTTACTTCCAGCCACTGGTAACCACCATTTAAGTGGCCCCTTTAATGAATTTAGTTCTTTCACTTTGTACATGCACAGCCTACATACCACATTTTCTTTATTCATCTGTTGCTGGACACTTAAGTTGCTTTTCTATCTTTGCTACTTGTGAATGATGTTGCAAAGAACATAAGATGCCATTAATCTCTTTAGGTATCTTGATTTCCTTTCTTTTGGACATGCACCCAGAAGGGGAATTGCTGTACCTGTTTGAACATCTTTTAAAGGCCTTATTGGTCATTTAAATAGTTTCTTTAGAGAGATGTATATTCAGTCTTTTACTCATTTTAAAATTGTGTGATTGTTGTTTTACTGTTGAATGATAGTGTTTTGTATAATTCATGATTTCAATATATATTAATCCTCTCTAATGTGTTCAAAGACTTCCCATGAATGTCTGAAGCCTTAGATAACATTACTTTTGGTCTTTCCTTTTATTCTATCCCTTTCTGTACTTTTGTATTTCTTGTCCATGCATACCGACAGTACAGTTTAACATAAAATTAGGCATATAAGAAGCTAGCAACAACGACTTTATTAAATGAAAAACTTTAGCAGAATGATCTACTAAGAGTTATGTTAATTTGATCAGTTTGTCTTTCTCAGAATACCTTATTGTGCTGTACTTATCCTCCTTGTGATGTCATGAAGCACTTGCCAGCATCGTGACTCTTGTATTTTGGGGCCACTGTTAAATGAAATAAGGGTTACTTGAACACAGGCATGATGATACCATGTCAGTCAATCTGGTATCGTAGGTGACTACAGAATGACTAATGAGTGTGTGGCGTATGCAACATGGATATGGGAAACAAAGTAAAGTGTTAGTGCACATCCCAGGAACTTTTTTTTCATCTAATATTTTTGTACTGTGTTTGGCTGTGAGTAACTGAAATCTCAGAAGACAAATCAGGAAGGGGAGGAGTGTTATTTACCTATGTGATTCCGAGTGTTTTGTCCTATTTTGTAGGCTTCCCCATTGCCTTCTTGATGATATCCTTTGAAGTTCCAAGGGTTTGAATTTTGACAAGATCTAGGGTTTTCTTTTGTTACTTGTGTCGTTCTTTTGCTTAAGTTAAGAGTAGAGTAGATGGAACAGGAAACCATGCTTCAGTCACGAGTAGATGAAAACAAACCATGAGACTCACATGTGGAGTTATTGGAGGAAGGGATGAAGGGAGAAAAGGGGGGTAGAAGCAGAGAAGGGAGAGAGATGGGGGGGGCAAATATAGAGAGAGAGCATGTGGAGGTGCTCGCTTAAAAGTGGAAACTTGCACATGTGTGCTGAGTCCTTACGCAGCCATTACGTGGCCACGCAACACAGGGCCCTTTGAGCTGCCTAAGTATCTGCCTGAATGCCGATATGCGTGTCCATCCTTGTCAGCATAATGGCAAGGTTCCAACAACTTACACTTTCAGGATCATATCTAAGAAATGACCAGCTGGTACCAGTTCATAAAGATTGGCTTCTTCATTTTTCTAAGAGTGTCTGTATTTTTCATTGCTTATATTTAAATCTGTGAGCACTTTGGAATTTAATAAGTATCTGGTGTGTGTTAGGATTCAACTTTGTTCCTTTGTATGTAGATTTCTGTGCGTCTCACCATCTTTTGTTGGAGAGTGTTGGAGAGTATCTTCCTTCTATAGGAATTGTTTTGACACCCGTCTATAAAATCATTTGGACATAAATACAGATTCTCGTATCACCCACTAGTGTGTATGTCTATCCCTACATACAGGATGTAAGCCCCCTAACTTTAATGTGTATTTTTTCAAGATTGCTTTGGCCATTTGGGGATCCTTGAATTTCCAAATGAATTTTTAGGACAGTTTGTTAATCTCTCCTAAAGAGCAGCTGGGATTATGCTAGAGATTGTGTCAATATGTAGAACAATTTTGAGAACAATACCATCTTTAAAATTTTTTTAAATTTGTATTATTTGCGTGTGTGCGTGCGTGTGTGTGCCCATGGAAGCAAGACAAGGGCATTGAATCCCTGGAGCTGGAGTTAGAGCAGAGGTGAGCTGCCTTATGTGGATGCTGGGAACCCTCTGGTCCTCTGCAAGTGCAGCAAGTGCTTTGAAATGCTGGGCTATCTTCCCAGCCCCAGATATTTCCGGCTTGACAATATTAACTCTTTCAATCTGTGACTATATCTTCTTTTATTTGCTTATTTAACTTCTTTTAGCTGTTTTATAGATTTCAGAGGTTTTTTGTTTGTTTGTTTTTTCTGAATCAGGATTTCTCTGTGTGTCCCTGGCTATCCTGGAACTCACTCTGTAAACCAGGCTGGCCTTGAACTCAGAGATCCGCCTGCCTCTGCCTCCTGATTGCTGGGATTAAAGGCGTGCTCCACCACCACCACCAAAGTCTTGCTACCTCTTGTTAAATTTTTCCTCATTATTTTATTTTTATTGATGCTTTTATGAATTATTTTTAATGTCATGTGTTCCGGGTTTTTGTGTGTGCATGTTTCTTAGACTGCAGGATCTTGTTATCTACAACTAGATTAGTTTTTGTTTTGTTTTGTTTTGTTTTGTTTTGTTTTAGTTTGGATGTCTTTTATTTGATTTTTACATTTATTTAGTGTGTGTTGTGTGTGTGCACCATATACTTCTGCTTATATACTGTGATATGCATATAAAAATTAGAGGATAACCTGTGGGAAGCATTCTTTCATTCCACCATATAGGTCCCAGGAACCAAACCGAGAAGGTTGGACTTGGTGGCCAGTGCCTTTTCCAACTGAGATATCTCACCAGCCCCTGGGTTTGTTTTGTTTTTGTTTGTTTGTTTGTTTGGTTTTGGTTTTTCGAGACAGGGTTTCTCTGTGTAGCTTTGGAGCCTATCCTGGCACTCACTCTAGAGACCAGGCTGGCCTCGAACACACAGATATCCGCCTGCCTCTGCCTCCTGAGTGCTGGGATTAAAGGCATGCGCCACCAACGCCTGGCTGATTCTTTCTTAAATATGTGGCAACCTTCATGAGTAAAGGCTGTTTTGTCTGGCCTTTTCTTTGTGGGAAGTTGTTTCAATTATCTTAGTTTTATTTTTCCAGGCAGGTATGTAGCCTTGGCTGTCCTGGAGCTTGCTATGTAAACCAGGTTGGCCTTGAACTTACAGAGATCCTCCTGCCTCTACTCCCAAGTGCTGGGATCAAAGGTGTGCCCCACCACACCTGACCTTTGTTGGAAGTTTTTATTTGCTTTACTTGTCATGGTTCAATCTAGTTTTGTTTTTTTTTTTTTTTTTTTTTTTTTTTGTGAGTCATTTTTCAGAAGTATCTTCCTAACAATTTGAGCATCTAGATGGTCTACTTTTTTTTGGCATAGTTAGTTGTTCATACTACCCTTTATGAGTCTTATTTCTTTAAAGTTGGCCGTGATACCCTCTCTCCACATTTTAAGTCTGAAACCTCATTATTGTCGTTAAAGATGAATTATAGTTTTTTCTAGTAATATGAGAAAATGCCTTGAGAGAATGTTAAGTGAAAAAAAAAGTAGAAAGTCACAGTCTGCATTGGGTTGAAAGAGGTCGAGGTGGCAAGTCTTTATCTGCTTTACGATTTACAAATACTCCCGGGCTGTGATTTGTCCTCTTACTTTCTTGATGGAGTCCTTTGACTCATTTTTGTTTAAAACATTAATCATTCATTGACTTACGTAGCCTTTGTACCTTGACCAAAAGTTTTACCTCAGGGAACTCTGTTGATTCTCTGGTATGAGGTAGTGACTTGTGCATGCTAATATACCTGTGAATGTGTATCTGTGTTTTGCCTTGCTGTGAAATGAGAAGAAACTCAGTTTCAGATACCTGTCTCAGAAACATATAAGAAAAGAGTTCTAAAGAAAGTTGATTAAATGTAATTCTTCCCTCTGCATTAGTAAAGACTGTGTAATTTCTGTCAAGACATCAAAAGAATAGTTTGTTGAGCATGGTGCCCCCCTTATACTGATTTCTGACTGTCTTTTTTTATGAACTAGCATTTTACATTTCTTTGTAGAAATAAGAAGGGTACTTGCTTTGAAAGATGTCAAGGGGATTAGAGACATGAATCAGCAGTTAAGAGCACTGACACTCTTGCAAAGAATTCAGGTTCAATTCCCAGTGCCCACATGGCAGCTCAGAAGCACCTGTCACTCCAGTTCCAGGGGATCCATGACCCTCGCTGCCCTCCATGGACATGGCACACAAAATGGTGCAGTGCAAACATGCAGGCAAAACACCCATGCCCATAAAATACATCTTAAAAGCAACAAAAGCAAGCTGTAAACATGTACTTCTCTTGTTGCTGGGATAGAGGGAGTGACAATGATAAGAGTTGTATATTGCAACTGTCAACAAGAAATGGAAGCTGAGGCTGCTTTTCACGTTTAGGGAGATTAGTTTTAATGCTATTTTCTCAAGACCTTTTCTTCTTGGTGAAGGAAAGAAATAAAATAATGAACAAAGGGAGTAGTAGATTTACGGCAGAAAAATGCTTTATGCTAACCTTGTTTGAGACGCAATAATTTGTAATTCTTTCATTGACTTTATGTATTTTACAGCTGGTAATAGTTTAACTCTATGCATGCATTTTGTCATTTTTCTGAAGCTAATAGTAGCTGTTGAACAAGAAGAAATTCCCAGACTTCAGGCCTTGTATGAGAGAGGTCTACAGAATGGAGTCCAAGGCTTGAGACTGATCCAGCAGGAGGAGATAAAAAAGAAGGAACCATATTGCAGGGTGAGTGATTGACCAGTCTGGTGCACGTGGTAGTTTCCACGAGCTATTCCAAATCATGATGCTATGAATGAACATTCTAGAATACATGTTTTAGTAAAAAAGTTAATATTGCTAATGGGTATACAGTCAAAGAGATATTGTTAGGTTGCAGTTTATGTGTTTCTGTTCAGCTTTGGCAGATACTGCCAAAAAGTTTTCCAAAGTACCTTGGTTTATTCTCTCAGTCATGTAGAGTTCCAGTTGCTCTGTGTCCTCAGATATGTGGTCTTTGTTCTCACTAAAGTCACTTCTGTGGGTATGTTGTACAAACTGAATATAGCTTACTGAAAATTCAGTAGGCTAGGGGTTGGGGATGTTTTCACAGGCTTTACCAGTTGGACATGCCTAATCCAAAACTTCAGAAAAATCAAAATGTTCCCCAATTCAAATATTTCATAGCTTTATGTGGATTTAATATGTTTAATATATTAGAATTTCACTGGCACGGATTGCCTTTGAGAATAAAATAATTTGTAAACTTCAAAAAGGCATACTAGTTTAACATAATGATTTTATCTGCTAATGAAAAAAAAACTTTAAAATTTAACAATTTATTTGAAAAGACAAAAAAAGACCTTTTGATCTCTACAGGTTTGGGCATGGTGTAGAAATAATTCCATTTTAGAGCTTGAGAACAGCTAAATAAACCCTCGGCTTTATTTAGCTAGTATTATTTCTCCCCTCTAGTAGACTATGCGTGTGTGTGTGTGTGTGTGTGTGTGTGTGTGTGTGTGTGTGTGTGTGTGTGTGTTTAATATATATGTAATACTACATATATATTCATGACCAAATTTAGGCATTTAACAAGAGCAGACCTTTCTGTTACTGTTTTAAATACTGTCAGATTTTATAGGCAGATTTTTGTATCCTATCTGCCAGCTCTCTAATAACCACATGGAAACTTCTTATTTACTATGAAAGCTCAGCCAATAGCTCAGGCTTGTTTCTAACTAGCTCTTTTAACTTAAATTAACCCATTTCTTTTAATCTATCTTCTTTTACGTGGCTCAGTTGCCTTTACTTTGCAATTCCCATGCTGCATCTGACTGTCAACTCCTGGAAACTGGATCCTTCTTCCCATCGTTCTCTCTGCACCAGAAATACTGCCTAGCTATGAGCCGTTTAGCTTTTTATAAACCAATAACATTGAAATATCTTCACATAATGTAGAGGAATTTTCCACAACAAGGTTTTTGTTAAGCAAGGATAATGTGTTTATCAAAATAAACAAGTATAAAATTCCAAACAAAAATAAAACTTTGCAGCTGGGTAGTGGTGGCACACACCTTTAATCCCAGCACTAAGGAGGCAGAGGCAGGTGGATCTCAGTGAGTTCAAGACCAACCTGGTCTTCAAAGTGAGTTCCAGTACAGGCAAGGCTGTTACACAAAGAAACCCTGTCTGGAAAAAAAACAAAAACAACAACAAAAGCTTTGAACAAACTACTGATTCTTAGCCGGGGCTTTGGTGGCCCACCCCTTTAATCCCAGCACTCCGGGTGGCAGAGGCAGGAGGATCTCTGGGATCTCTGTGAGTTTGAGGCCAGCCTGGTCTGCAGAGCAACTGCCAGGATGGGCTCCATAGCTACACAGAGAAACCCTGTCTCAAAAAACAAAAACAAAAACAAAAAACAAAACAACAAAAAAACAAACCAAACCAAAAAACTACTGATTCTTTGTCGCGACCAGCAAGGATGACGCAACACCGGAGCTCTTCTTGCAAGCAGTTTATTCAGGACCTTGTTAACAGCGATCTCTCTCTCCCGACAAGCCTCTCCCAGCCCTTAAGTAGGCATGGACCACCAACCCTGGATTGCCATGTGGGCACCGTCCATAGGTCCACGAATACGCAAGCAGCTTACGATCATCGCATTGAGTCTGGCCTTAGCCATATATGGAGTCGTTTTTCTCAGAGAGCGCTCGCTTTCGGGATCTCGGAGGGCGGAAGCCAGCGCCATCTTTAAGGTGTGGCTCCACGCAGCTCTCTACAATTATTGAGTGTATTATTTGACATTTTTCTACTTTTGTCCTAGGGTCTAATGGCTATTGATTGTCCGTATACTGGGATTGTGGACTACCAACAGGTAGCTTTGTCATTTGCCCAGGATTTCCAAGATGCAGGTGGTTCTATCTTGAAAGATTTTGAGGTAAAAGATATTGAAATAGCTAAAGAAAGCCCTTCCAGAAGTAAGGATGGTAAGCTATCCCGTCTTCTCTATAAAATATTTTTATTGATTAAAAAGGAAAAAGGATTGTTTTTTGTCTGGGTGGTGCTTGTAGGAGACTCCCAGGAGCCAGGCTACAGTAGGGCACAGAGTCAGAGGGGAGTGCAGAAGGAACATGGGTGGGAGTGGACAGAGCAGACCCACAGTTCCTAGACGTTTGTGTGCTCATAGAACTGGGCACTGAGTAGACACTGACTGGCACCAAAGTCTGACAACCAAGGCTGTTATGTACAGTTGGCCTCCAGATGGTTCCCTGAAGGTTAGAGTCAGCACCTCTCATCAGTGCTACTGTAAATACAGATTTAGTGCCATTTAGACTTCTTGAATCAGACTGTCAGGGATATGGCTTCACAATAGTAAATGGTTGGCCAACTTTGGACACACCCAGATTTCCCACAGCAGACCAATTTATTTCATCAAAAGACTCAGCCATTCTGAATCTCACCTCCTGTTCCCCTTTAGACTGAAGTTACAGCCTTTTTTCCAAGTCTCACCTCCTGTCCCCTCTTAGATGCAGTTACAGCCTGTTTTATTTTGCTTTGAGATGAGTAGTTTTCTTTTTTAGCTAAACAAGAGGCTTGCAAGCATTCTGTTTGCTGCAAGGAAATTGGTTTAAAGGAGATCTGGATTGTATGAATCACTTGCCCAGTGTCCTTCTACACTCTAAGATGATGAACAAATTTATTAAATAAAATTGTTCTAAGTGGGTAGCAGAGTAAGTCAAATTCACATTATAGGTAGATTGTAGTCTTTTTCTGTACATATGCTTTATAGGTTAATATTTCATCAATAAGTGGGAACAAACTTGATAAATGGTCAGTTCATTATTGGAATTTTTTGTGTTGTGAAAACTCTTGCTTTTCTGAACAACCAGTGCAAAGAATCAGGTTGTCAACACTTGGACACAGGTTGTCTTGTGTTTAATTCTGTGGGTCAAAATAACTTCATTTATGATGGTACTGTTGTCTATGCAGAGCATGGGATTGTTGTTCAGTGAAAAGTGGGGGTCTGTGCTAGGCTAAACTAGAGAAATGTGTGTTAGTTAAATGAGTTAAAAGAAACCATCCTAAAACATGCCAGAGTTTATGTTTTGCAAATGAATTATTTTAGCTTTCCTACTTGGTAAAAGCTTCAGAATGAAAATTAAAGTACAATTAAGACAATCATTTAAATGTATTACTGGTATAATATTTCAAATAATGACAGCTTTCTTTTGCTCAAACCAAGATTCACTAATTCTTTTTATCCCTGCCAGAGATGAAATATCCAATTGCTGTCAAGAATTCTAAGGTAAAGATTCTTGAGCTGTTTTTCACTTTCATTTGCTAGTAAAATTGTACTGAATGATTGCAATGTTTTTGTGTATGTCTGTTTATGTGCATGTACATGTTCAGGTGTGTACAGATACAGGTGTGTACAGATACATGTGTGTGCATATGCATGTGTGTATATACATGTGAGAGTTAGAGCACAACCTCAATTGTGGTTCTTTGGGAACCAGCCACCTTATGGACTTTTTAAATGTTTTTATTAGCATATATAATAATTACACATAATAACAGGGTTCATTATTATGTTTTTATGCACATAAATGAAATATTTTGATCATATTCCCTACTCTGTTATTAAGCTTTCTCTTTGCAGTTATTTTCCCTTCTTTCATGTCTTTGGGAATTAAAAAATATTTTATTGTATGTGTATGAGTGTTTTACCTGCATATGTCTCTGTGCACTGTGTGTGTGTGTGTTCCTGGTGCCCTCTGAGACTATATAAAAGGGCATTGGATCCCTGGAACTGGAGTTACAGAAAATTGTGAGTCACCATGTGGGTGCTGGGAACTGAACCTAAGTCTTCTGCAAGAGCAGCCAGTTCTCTTAACCACTGAGCCATCTCTCTACCACTAGCCCCCAAGCCGATACTTTCTCACCCTGCCAATTGCTGTACATTCACTTACTAACTACTAATTCAGAGACTTTGGGAAGAGAGCATAGGTTGTACAGAGGGAGATGATTGCTTTCCTTCATTCTCCCATAGTTGAAAGCAAGAACCATAGAACATTCCCTATACCCTCAAGTGTCAGTGAGATGTTGGTTCCTGCCCAACTAGTCTGTTCCCTATTTGAAAGGAGGAGTGTGGATTGAGAAACAGGCCGGTAGAAAATTAAAGATACTAAAGAAAAGACAAGAGACATAGGATAGAGTCGGGAGGGCATTCCAGTGAATACTGAATCTGCCCCAAGTTTATTTTTAAAGCCCTTTTATACCTCAAGCCAAAGGGGAAGGCAAAAGACTTCTTTTCCATGATACAAAGAACAATTATTTCCTTAATATTCAAAACATCTAATAGCTCAAACATCCTGTTATTAGGTCTTAAAAGGCAAAACATCCAGCAGTCATACCTTAGCTAAACATCCTGATATCTAAAGAAGATATACAACAACTACACTTTAGGTCAAACATCCTGTTGTTTGACCCTGGAGGCGTGAAAACAAGCTTGAACTCTAACCTTAAGTCAAGATGGAATCAAGGCACAAGATGGAATCATTATGGGCTGCCAAAGTGAAAGGAGCAGAGTCACTCATAAGTGTCAGAGGATTTACATAAAATTCAGTCTTAACAGTTGTGGGGATATCTAGGTTAGAGGAAGCTGGCGGGTCACAGGCTTTCTATGCAGTCTGAGAAGCCAATTGCTGAAGTCGACACTGCAATTGTGTAGCATTACTCACCATGTCCAGAAGACGTGGGCCAACATGCCCCTGTTAAAACTCTGCCTAACCGGCAAATAGAGACAGTGGCAGAATTGTGTTTTCATCTAAAAGATGTAACTGTTCCTTATGTGAGTGAAACATGCTCACTCTCCAAAACAGATTTTAAAAATCATTTAAAAAAATGTAGTACTGTCTATCCTGGAGCTTGCTGTGTAGACAGATCCCCCTGCCTCTGCTTCCCATGTGCTGGGGTCGAAGGTGTGAGTCACTGTGCCTGGCCCTGAGAGTCTTGACTTACAGTTCTTTTGATGACTCGTAGTGTCAAGGACCTTTCTCATTACCTATTGGTAATTTATATATGTTTGAAAAGGGTTTCTCAGGCTGGAGAGATGGCTCAGCGGTTAAGAGCACTGACTGCTCTTCCAGAGGACCCGGGTTCAATTCCTAGCACCCACATGGCAGCTCACAACTGTCTGTAACTCCAGTTCCATGAGATCTAACACCTTCACACCAATGCACATAAAATAAATTTAAATAAACTAGTTTTTTTTTTTAAAGGGTTTCTCTTCAGGTCCTTCCCTCAGTTTTAATTGGATCAGTTGCTTTTTGGCCCTTGAGTTCTTGAGTTACTTTATGGATTAGGTATTGACCCTTGTCAGGTGTATGGCTTGCAAGTGACTTTTCCTTTCCTAGGCAGAAGCTTAGAATCTGGTGTGGCCCAGTTGTTCTTTTTTTTGCCTTTTACCTGTGGCAGTGGTGCCCTGTCTGCAAAAATCATCGCCAAGGCCAGACTCAAGGAGCATCTTCTATGCTTTCTTACATTCTGTAGTTGTAGGTTTTATAATTAAATTTTAACTCCATTTCAGATTTTAATGTTTTTAAACATTTTCTGAGATAAGGTCTTGCTAAGTAGCCTTGGCTGGTCTGGTGCTTGTTCAGGCTAGCTTTGAACTCACTTCTGTTTCAGCTCCCCAAGTTCTGGACTTATAGGGATTTGCCACCATAGCCAACTTCAAATTCATTGTTGTGAGTTTTATAAAAGAAGGGTCCAGTTTTGCCGATAGTTACATTGAATTTCTTCTTTAAAAAAAAATGTTTATCCTTATTTTTTTAGCATGTTTTCCCCCTTTTGACCTATCTATTTCTTTATACAAGCATATTCTTTATCAAAAATAATATATAGCTGGGTATGGTGGCTCATGCCTTTAATCCCAGTACTTGGGAAGCAGAGGCAGGTAGATCTCTGCAAGTTCAAGGGCAGCCTGGTCAAGTTCCAGGTTAGTCAGGGCTTACATAGTAGGACTCCCCTCCCCGCTGCAAAAGCACATCTTCATCAGCACAATCAACTATATAATGGGATTTAGTGTCCTGCTTTTTGTCTTGTTTTTGTTTCTTTTTTGTTTTTTGTTTTGTTTGTTTGTTTGTTTTTGGAGACAGAGTTTCTCTGTGGCTTTGGAGGCTGTCCTGGAACTAGCTCTGGTAGACCAGGCTGTTCTCTAACTCACAGAGATCCACCTGCTTCTGCCTCCCGAGTGCTGGGATTAAAGGCATGTGCCACCAATGCCTGGCTTAGCGTGCTGTTTCTATACATGCATATAGTTTGTTAATTAAACCAGCCTTCCTTTATTCTCCTGTATCTCAACCTCTGTTAATTTTCCAATTAATTAGAAGGGTGCTTTGTTGTTATTTTGGCTTTTTTTTTTTTTTTAATAAGCTTTCACATAGACAAGTACTCGGCCACATTTTCTTTCTCATGTTTAGAAACTAACCATGCTGTCTCATTTTGTACCAGGGAGAGGAAGTTCAGTGTCGCTACGTTGTGACATGTGCAGGACTTTACTCAGACCGTATTTCAGAGTTGAGTGGCTGCAATCCTGATCCTCAAATTGTCCCTTTCCGGGGAGATTACCTGCTCTTAAAGCCAGAAAAGGGCTACCTTGTAAAAGGAAACATTTATCCGGTAGGTAATGCCACTCCTGCTTCTGTCTCCTTATCAAACTGGTCATGGGCATAAAGGAAATGAAAATAGAAGCTCTTACTTTGCTTTAGAAGGGAGGGTTTGGGGCTGTGTGTGTAGTCACTTCATCTGTCTCTGGTGGTCACATCCCTAAAGCCGCCTTCTGCTCTCCTGGGCATTGCATGTCTCAGAATGCATGCATACAGCAAGAAAACCAGGCCCCCCCCCCTCCTCTGCAGGAGAGGAGGTACCCAGCTCATGGTGGTGCGCTTTGTGTAGGAGCCCACTCTAGCTCCAGGGACTAAAAGTCAGGGGTATTTAAATAAAAAGCTCACTCTTCTGCCTGCATTTACCCTGTTGATGAACAAGTCCCCTGAAGTATGTTAGGTTGAACCAGATGAAATTGGTGCTTTTGGCCTTGCCAACAACTAAATTCATCTGCTTCTCACTTCACCGAGGCCTGTGCTGTGAATATGTACATTTTTTTTTTTTTTCTGGAAGCCGTGTTTTACCTGCCAGTCACAGACTTCTCTCATAGGAGAAAGAGGCAATAATATGAAGTAGAACATTAATTCCCCCTTTACCCAGAAAGACGGATAAGTGGAACAACAGTAGCATTTTAACCAGAAGTATGTTAGAAAGGCCTGTCCGAGTAGACACCCAGTGCATAGGAATATCTGGGAGGTGCCATCTTACCTACCAGTTAGACGTTTGTACCTGCACTGAAGTGGGAAGTAAAACAAGGCTGACAGTTAGCTGCTGTGTTGCATCTGCAGGTCCCGGATAGCCGCTTCCCTTTCCTAGGAGTTCACTTTACACCGAAGCTGGATGGCACCATTTGGCTAGGGCCTAATGCCGTGCTCGCCTTTAAGCGGGAAGGTTACAGACCCTTCGACTTCAATGCCAGAGATGTCATGGAGATAATTCTCAAGAGGTAATAGTCACCTTTAAGATGATTTTATGTGCTTATTTTATTAATGTGGGAAGTTTTTAATATTCTGATGAAATAAACACTCATATATGTGATTGTTGGGCTTATTTTTTTTTTAATCCAAATTAAGATCTTTCTGTAATAAACATAAATTTGATTATTTGGTATTGATGCTGAGGATCAAAACTAGAGCCTTACATATACCAAACAGGTTTTTTTTCCACTGGACTATACACCTAGCCCCAAGTATAATGTATAACTACCTCACAACGATTGTGATGAACCAGGGTGATGATGTCTTAACTAAAAAGAAAATAAGGCCAAAGCCATTCATACATCTGGTAGTCCATCTCTTAAATGTTGCTAAAAGATCTGAAACTAATAAGGACTTACTTTGAGAGGTTATTTCAAGCTTCTCACCACTGTTTTGTAAGCTATTAAATTACTGATGAGATGGGGTGTGTCTGTGGTTTTTTTTTTTTTTTTTTTTTTTTTTTTTTGTGTGTGTGTGTGTGTGTGTGTGTGTGTGTGTGTGTGTAAATCTAAGGCTCTTATTGTATAGACTTACAACACAGATTCAAAAGTGTTCTACAAAACAGCCTCATGAAGTATTCTGTTTGGTTTTTCCTGTGTGCATGTATGCGTGGTTGGTGTGCGTGCACATGTCTGTGGGGGTGTGCATGCACATGTGTGTGAAGGCCACAGTTTGATGTCAGGTGTCTTCCTCAGTCAAGATCTGCCTCATTTATTTTGGAACAGGATCTCACACTCAGCTAGAAGCTCACCTATTTAGTTAGATTAGCTGGCCAGCAAGCTCCAGGAATTCTCCTCTCTCCACCTCCCTAGTGCTGAGACTAAAGGCATTTGCCTCCACGCAGGTGTTGATCTGATCTCAAGCCCTCATGTTTGCATGGCAAACAGTTTACCAAATGAGCCATCTCCCCACCCTCTGTTTGGTCTTTTTGATAATTTGGTTTCTCTTCAGAAGATTTTTATATCAAACCACTGGAAAGCATTTTAAAGTATCGATGGGTTTTGCCCTCTGCAGACTCTGATGGAGGACTGGGTTGACCTTTTCAGTATGTGTACAGACTCTCTCTTGAGGACCACGTCTAGAATAGTGCACCTCCACCTGACTACACTAGGACAGGCGTCTCACTTGTTTGCTGCCCTGTGTTAAAGATGCTTTTCAGTGTGTTGAAAGCACTAGAAAGCCTCAGTGTTAGCGAGCTTCACAGACTACCAGTTTGAAACTACATTCCTTATAAATTTTGAGTATGTATGAATTCCTCTCCTTATCTTGGTCAAAAGTTTTTTATGGCATATTTTTTCTGACTTTTTGTAAATGTATATGATGCCATCAAAAGTCTAATAACTATAAAGATGTTTTATAGTAATAATAGTAATAAAGGTTCCTCAATCTCATAAGTTTTTTTTTTTTTTCATCATTCTTAGTGGTTTCTTTAAGCTGGTGCTTCACAACTTCTCCTATGGAGCAAATGAAATGTATAAAGCCTGTTTCCTCAGTGAAACAGTGAAGCATCTTCAAAAGTTCATTCCAGAAATCACCACCAGCGATGTGCTTCGGTAAGGAAGCGTGATGAGGCTGATAAACTTGGGCATCAGATCTCTCAGGCGGTACATCCTCTGAATCTTTGCTCTTTAACCTCAAGAGGGTTGAATCCCGTTTGCATTTCTGTTTCACAGCCCCTAGAGATGAGTCTTTATATTTATCTACCCCTCTTTTCGTTGGTGCCGTTACTGTTTTGAAACAGGTTCTCTCTGTGTAGCCCTGGCTGTTTTGGGACACTCTGTAGGCCAGGCTAGCCTCGAACTCAGAGACCTACCTCCTTTGTCTCCTGAGTTTTGGCATCAAAGGTGTTCACTACCATAATTGACTCTTAAAAGCCTTTAGACAAATACTTCTTGGTGTTCTTCTCTATTTAAAAGATTTATTTTTAATTGTGTTGGGGTGGGGTGTATGCACATGAGTCCAGGTGCCTGAGGTGACCAGAAGCATTGGTTCCCATGGGACTGGAGTTGCAGGTTGTGAGTTGCCCATAGTGGGTACTAGAAATCAAACTCAGGTTAAGAGAGCTCTTAGCCACTGAGTGATCTCTCCAGCCCCTCTACTTCTATTTGTGTGAGGTCCAACTCTGTTTACGGGACAGAAGTGGGAAGAAGTGTGTGGCAAGGTTCAATCTAAATCCTTCCTACAGGGGTGTCTGGAAAAGTTTTTTTCTTTTTCTTAGAATTAAAGAGTTTCTGGGCTTGATGTGTAGATTATCTTGAATGTCATCCAAGCCTGTGTGTTTTTCCTCTGTGGTGATATTTTTAGTGTCCATGCCAGTTGTTAGGCCTAACCAACAGTGTGCTCTGAGGTCCTCACACTGTGTTATGTATGACACATCCCTCTGTGACACTACAGAGTACCAAATGTCTGCTTTCTCTGAGCAGCTGTTAAAACTAGCTTGGCGTAATATGTCAGCATGCTTGATTGTGTGTCTGGAAAGACTAACAATCATGTCAGCTGTTCCACTTGGGATGGGGGAGACCTTCCTGTTCTAAATCTGTCTTTAATGCATCATTTCAGACCATTCTTGACCCTTTAGAAGAACTATTAAAAACCCAGTTCACATTTTCTTTCTTTTCCTTTTTTTTTTTTTTTTTGTTTTGTTTTGTTTTTGTGAGGCAGGGTTTCTCTGTGTAGCTTTGGAGCCTGTCCTGGCACTCATCTGTAGACCAGGCTGGCCTCGAACTCACAGAGATCTGCCTGCCTCTGCCTCCCGAGTGCTGGGATTAAAGGTGTGCACCACCACCGCCTTCACATTTTCTTTCTTATCTCTTGTTCTTCTCTATTCACCTTCTGAAACGCAAGGGATAAAAATATCAAAGCTTTACTTTCTGTGCTCACTTATAAACAAAGCCTTTTATGTTCTCAGTAGTTTGCAGTTGCAGACTTATGTCTTAGGCCTGAAAATGTGCCAGTTGAATCAGGTTTCTATTACTGTCGCTAATACTCTTTGGTTGGATGGGCAACTGGGCTTCTGTATCAAAACTGTGGTGGAGAATTCACTGCCCATATTCAGTTCACCCTTTATAGCAGCCTGAGGCAAAGCCATTTGCCAATGCATGTGGGGACGGTCAGCTCAGTCACAGATGAGTTCCTCTGTGGACAGAGATGCTGAATATATGTAGCGATCCTATGATTCTGATTCCTCTAGTTATTAAACTCAGGATTTACTAAAAACAAGGAAGATCTATTTGCATCATTTGCATGAGTTGCAAAACAAACATAATATTACGTATTATGTATGGATCACCATGAAAATAAAAAGCAATAATAAATTCAGGGGAGTGGCTACCTCTAGGGAGGGAAGATCAGGATCTATGACTACCACATGGACCTCTACCATATCTCCAGGGATTTACTTCTGTATATATGCCTGAATCATTAAATAATATTAAGATGATAAATAGTTGTCACAGCTCAAAGCCTCAGTCCTGTCTTGTCTTCTTTGTCGTGCATCCAAGTATATTCAAACCATAAATGTCTTGTCAGTAGTGTGTCATAAGCAGTGTTAGATAGTAAAAGCTAACAGAGCATACATCTATGAGGACCTGAGTTGGATCCCCAGCACTGCAAGGGAGCAACAAGTTAATAAAAGCCACACTTGGTAGTTACTCTGAAATTTTGCCCTTAAATATCAATAGCTACCCAAAGGACACTCATCTTGATTCTTAGTGCTTAGCAAGGTGTTGTGGGCAATAATTTACTATTATACATTAGACTAGAATGTGAAATTATTATGTTAGATATATATACATAAGGTGTATAAACATTGTTAAGTGATTTGTCACCAAGGCTCTTAATAGTAGCTCTAAGCTCCTTAAGATATTTTCTGATAAATATCGTGCCTACATGTTAATGTTACTATAGTTTGTCAGCACTATGAGGATGTAAAAAGATGAAGTCATATATGCAATGATTCCCTTTTTCCCATGTATCATCTTGTTAAATGTATTATTAAGGAGTTCAAAACTAAAATTTCAGAATGAAAACTATATTATGTCAATATAAACTGCAATGTAAGACACTTCTATAACCTTGGTGCTGTTGACATTTTGCACTACATAATTTTTTACCATGAGTCCTGTCTGGCTCATTGCAGGACATTTAATAGCCAAAAATGTCTCCATATATTGCCAATATCCTCTAGGGGGCAGAATTTCCCTTGGTTGAAAACCATTGGTCTAGGGAATTAGGTAACTCCCACATTACAAAATTCAAAGAGAAAACATAAAAAACATCTTTGGAATATATGTAGCCGATATTGAAGGAAAACGGGGGGGGGGGGCGGTATTCATATACCCAAAACAGAAGAAATTGAAAACCCATTTGCCAAGAGAAGTTAGTACTGATGCTGTCCTAGAACAGTAGGGAGGATTTTAATAAGTGACAGTCTTGGGTTACAGATGTTGTCTTTTTTATTTAGTTCATTCTTTTACAACTTCATACATGCATAGAATTCATCCTAATTACTTTGTACCTCAGCCTTTTTTTTTCTCTTTTCCATTCCTATCAACTCCTTTTCCCAGATTCATGGTTTCTGTTTTGTTTTGTGACTTACTGAATTTAATCAGATCTGACTGTGGGAACTTTGTTTCAGAACTCTTCATTGGAACCTTGTGAGTTCACCAGTGGGCACACAACTGAAAGCCATGACTCCTCTTCTTCCAGAATGCAGTCACCACGAGTTCAGCAGAGAGCAGTCGGGTCCACTTAGGTCATCCATCTATACCTGACTTTCTTTTATTTTTTTTATTAAAACTCTTTTTTTTAATTTTACAGTTCCCCCTCCCTCCCCTCAGGACTATTGTTGTGCAGACCCAGTGCAGGCAACCTCATTTGCAGTGAGTGGTGACTGCAATGGCTGTGTGGTGCTCAGGAGGTGGCATTTCCTATCGTACATCCTCCCCTTTGAGTTTCATTTTCAACTGATGTATAACCCACATGTAGTAAAATATGCACACACTCAGTGAATTTTGACAGTTGTGTATGTCCACCACACAAAACGAGATAACAGAGCATTAGAGACTTAATTTTAATTTTTCTGCAGGCAGTAAGAAAGGGGGCTTTTGATCAATGTAAAGAGAAAGAACCTAAGGCAGTCTCTTTATTTTATTTATTTATTTTTTATTTTTCGGACAGGATCTCACTATAGAGCCCTGTCTGTCCTGGAACTCTGTTGTTGAACTCACAGGGATCTACCTGCCTCTGCCTCCCAAGTGCTGGGATTAAAGGCAGGCACACACCATGCCTGGCAAAACTGAGGGTCTCTTAGTAAAAACAGAATCTAAAAAAATATCTCCCTTGGTACCAAAATGTATTGAGGAATTTTGTGTGTCTGGCCGTAGGAGTTGGGATGTGAGAGTGTGAGAATTTAAAAGTCTAAGGACACAAGCATAGAAGTTAATTTATAGAAGTGGACCCGGATATGTTTGGTCCTGCTTGAATCTCAGTCAGTCTCCCTCATCCCCGCTCTCTTCCCATGCCCCCTGTCTATAAATAAGAGAGTAAAAATTCAAAGACAGTGTGGTTGATAGGGGCTGAATATTGTCAATACTAAGCATGTATTACTTTATTAGTAAGCATAGTTTCCATATCATTGACATCAAATGATATGCCATCAGGGTATGCCTTAAATCCATTGGGAAAAGGTGAGTGTTGAGTCAGGGTATAGATAAAACAAGAATGGATATGTTTTTATAATTGTTGAAATATTTACCATACAACACAGTAATGGTAATTCATACAAAGAAGTTCTTTTTGCTCTTACACATTTTTGTAAAGTTCCCCTCAGAACACCTGGCAAAAACAAATGCAAACTCCTGTGCAGAACTCACCTAGCCACACTCAGAGCCACAGGATTCCCTGGCTCATGTCCCACTGACCGGGCCTCAGAATCAGGCAAGAGTCAGCAGGGAAATTACAGAATCAGGCCCCTAACAACTAGCGTAGACTGCTTCTGCCCATTATAGAACGCTGGTATTATTTAGTCTTTCCCAGGAAATTTATAGGATCTCAAAAGGTTCCAGGCACACAGGGCTGCCCGTGTGAGTGGAGTAGGTGAGCACTTTCCCAGTCCATGCCAGGCACAGGATTCCATCCCTAGTGCCTGCCAGAAGATACGGAAAGAGGAATCTCCATAAAAGCCATATTTTTTCATAATCCAATTTTGTTAAAGTTTTTAAAGAAAATAGCCGCTCCTTCATGTCTGGAAATTAGGTTGGAATTATTTCCCAGTTACATTTTTTCACATGCCATTACAGATTTAGATTGACAATAGATTCCATGATGAGCTATCCTATGTAGCCCAAGATGTCAGTTACAACTTTTCATAACATTTTTCCCCAGCCACAATATACCTGCCATGTGACAATAATGCAGTACAGGATATCTCAGGTGGAAGAATGTACGTGGTTATAGATTCAGCTGCCATTCTTTCTGGGCATATTTTAGTATCTAGGATGTACCTTGCCATTATACTTAGCTATAAATAGCAAGTACTGTATTAAATATAGTCCAATTTGTTAAATTATCCTTTTAGTTCTTAAAAAACCATTAAAAGTTAAAAGAACTAGCAGTTTAAAAATCTAGTGTTTAGCCTAAATGAATGAATGCCTGTAATCTGCAACACACAAACCTAGACGTGGAGGGTAGGTAGGTGTTGTACAAGGCATTGTCTACCCTCTAGGCATTTTTGGTTTATTTTACCTAAGGTTTCAGATTATAATACTTACCTCAAGCTGAAGTCTTCTGAAAGGAAAGCCTAGGGGAGAGCCTTAGGGCTTCCTAAGGTGCTGAAAATGAAACATGAAGAGTTTGGTAGTTTAAACATTTCATGTTAGTTTGAGTTCCACTAAGATCTTGAGAAAAAGAGTGTTTTATTTTTTGTTTGCGATAGAGATTTTGAACACTTAGGCAAAAGGAATTGAGGGATAATTTGTCTTTATGTGAGAAATAACGGTAGAAACAGTCTTTGCTGTGGTTAATCAGCATTAACTCCAGCATGCGAGTGGTAAAGAGGAATATGCAGTTTGAAGTTCATACAAAGGAAAGTAAATTTACACAGAGCACCAAGAACCTGTGGCTGTTGTCTGGAAGACACAGGGTAGGATGACAAGAACCCACGGGCACTTTACCCAGCAACAGCATTCTTTGCTAAGAAAGTCAGGGAGTGCTGCTGGTGAGGTAGATGAGCTGTAAAGAATACAAAGGAGGGACCCATGTAGCTGTGCGTCTGTGTCCTCAGAAATGGCCTCGTTGGTGCCATTGTTTCTGTGCTCCAAGAGCTGTTATCAGATGCTCACTGGAGACTCTTCCAACCCCAAACCTCGGTGGGTTACAACCAGTCATTTACCCATATCATGAAATTTCTCACCCTTGTAACTCTTACTGAGCTCTGTGATCAGTGTAACTGAATGCTTCTGGCAAGGCGCCTGATCTCTTGAGGTTACATAGGTACTTCACCAGCCTCTCAGAGCAGTAAGGATAAACGAGAGGATCGCCAGCACATGTTAAACGCCTAGTGATAGTGGCTAATTTTGTCCTTAGCTTGTTCAGCCAGACTGAGTTCTAGAGGACAGTGTTATGTTGCCCTTGATATCCTCCCGTTTTTTTTGTTTTGTTTTGTTTTGTTTTGATTTTTTTAAATCTGAGCTGAGGATCAATAAAAACTGTTCATGAGTGCCTGGCTTCTTGTGTCTTGATGGTGCACAGATAGTTTTTTTTTTTTTTCCCCCTCACTTTGCTCATGATTTTGGATTCTAAACACATTTAATTCATCTGTAAATTTTGACTATTTTATAAAACAGAAATCTAAACCTAAAAAATGTCCTATGTTAAAAAACAGAATCTTGGCCGGGTTGGTGGTGCACACCTTTAATCCCAGCACTTGGGAGGCAGAGGCAGGTGGATCTCTGTGAGTTTGAGGCCAACCTGGTCTAAATAATGAGTTCCAGGATAGCTAGGGCTCCATAGTGAGACCCTGCCTCAAAACAAAACAAAACAAAACAAAACAAAAAGCAGAACTTGATGAATTGATTCACTACAATATTAACATGTTGCTGAATTAATTCATTTTTATACTTGCCATTTCTTTTTAATTAATTGAAGGTTTTCCTTATATTGGAGGTTAAAATATTAAGTTTGGGTTTGTTTTTTTTCTGTTTTTTTTTGTTTTTGTTTTTGTTTTGCTTGGTTTTGGTTTTGGTTTTTTGAGACAGGGTTTCTCTGTGTAGCTTTGGAGCCTGTCCTGGCACTCGCTCTGCCTCTGCTGGGATTAAAGGTGTGTGCCACCACTGCTTGGCTACTATTAAGAAATTTTTAAAAATGAAAATTAAAATATATTATCTTCCTTTATAAATTTTAATCATATTTTATCAGAACAAAACACAAAAGAACAGTAGTGCCGCTGCTTTATAAACTGCTGCTGCCGCCACTGATTTCTGTGATTCCCATTGATCGAGTTCTAGAATAAAGTCATGCTATGATTTTTAAATAAAAATCTATTCTAATGGAATTTGCCTACTCCTTTAGGAAAGAACAGATATTTATAAGTCATGTAATTATTTGGATATTTATTTGATAGTCGTGTGTGTCCCCGTCCCCGCGCCCCCCCCCCCCCCCAGTTTTTTGAGACAGGGTTTCTCTGTGGCTTTGGAGGCTGTCCTGGAACTAGCTCTTGTAGACCAGGCTGGCCTCACACTCACAGAGATCTGCCTGCCTCTGCCTCCAAGTGCTGGACTAAAGGTCTGCGCCACCACCTCCCAGCCTTTTATTTCTTAAGAAGACTAATTTATTTGTATTTTATGTGCATTGGTGTTTTTTTCTGCATGTATGTCTATGTGAGGGTGTTGGGTCCCTAGAACAGGAGTTACAGACAGTTGTGAGCTGCCGCATGGGTTCTGGGGATTGAACCCATGTCCTCTAGAAGAGCTGGCAGTGCTCTTAACCACTGAGCCATCTCTCCAACCCCTATTGGTAGTATTTATTACACTGTTACTTACTAGTCATTCTGCTCTAGCTAAGGCTATGTATTGGCCAGAGTATCTCCCATAGCCTTTGCTAAACAAAGCAAGTGGATTTCCACATACATAACTGCATTTAGAATAAAGTTTTTTTTATCACCTTAAGAATATTTTGAAAACTTGTAGACTATACTTTCTCTTTGGCTCAGATAAGTAACCCTTTGTTTTTGCTTCTGCAGAGGCCCAGCTGGGGTACGAGCCCAGGCCATGGACAGAAATGGGAATCTGATAGACGATTTCGTGTTTGATGGAGGAACTGGGGATATTGGTGAACGTGTTCTTCATGTGAGAAATGCACCTTCTCCGGCTGCTACTTCTTCCCTGGCAATTTCTAGAATGATTGCAGATGAAGTGCAGCAAAGATTTAAGTTATGAACAATGAAAGGAGCTGTGCTGGTGTCATATTCCCTACACAAGCAACAAGGACCTACCAGTTGTATTTTTAAATTATAACTTAAGGACGTTATTTTAAAACCATACTTTTTAGGCTGTAAGAACCATTGACTTATTAACAGGATGTAACAATTAATTTTAAAACTTCAGGTCCATATTCTTATGAGCAAAGAAGCAAAATGGGTCTGTACCAGTTGTGAAACCTGGACTTTGTTAGAGATTTACCCAACCCATTGTGACTTAGGAAAGGCTCTTATAGAACATTTGGGAAGTCAGCATAAGAAATGGATTGTTCTCTAAATCAGTGTTTGGCTTTATGATATTTATTTATTTTTCTTTCCTGGAAAAACTATGTCACAGTGTATTGTAGGGCATGACATTCTTTTAATATGAAGAGTCAGGAAAGCTTACATTATTTTTCAATGGTTTACCTAGAAACTGAAAGTGCTTGATTTCAAAAAAATACATGAAATTTTGTATTTCTAAGTAGCGTAAAACAAACTCAATTCTTTACTCTCAGTCTCTTTGTAAGTGTCTCTAACGTGTGGTATGGCAGCATCACTCCATCTGAATAGCAGCATACCTGTGTGCTTGTTGCCTACATTACAGTTTCCTGTGGCCAGGAAATGAAAGTCCCTAAAAGGGCCATTTTTTTAGTAAGAGCAGTTTAAAATCCTGACACTGAGTGTAGCACTGTGTAATTTTAACCAATTATTTATATCACACCCCTGTCCTTTGGTCACACTAAAGTTCCCAAGATGTTGGCCAGGATTACTGATGATTCATACCTACTTGGGTTTTCAGAATTCCTATAAACTTTTCGAGGACATTTCTCCACTTTTATTTAATATCTAACTTGGAGGCATTCACTTTTGTAAACCGCGAAAGTGCCTTACATTTTTCCTACATACTTCATGAACATGTTGAGTTGGTGCCAAGTGCCATACTGTATACTGTGTGTGTGTGTGTGTGTGTGTGTGTGTGTGTGTGTGTGTGTGTTAGCTGATGAAATGTGTCTTACAATTCAGAAAGTTGGAATATAAAAATGTAAGTGAAAAACTGGCAACCTGGCCATGGGAATGGAGCCAGCCCTTAGGTGAGACTCTTCATCCCTTCTCTCAGATGTGTTCTCTCAGGGTTAATCTTTCATTTTCCTCACCAACACTGTGATGGATGCTTGAGAGGGATGTGTGTGTTGATAGGAAAATCTTTTCTTGTTTTTTATTTTTTCTTCACATCAGCCCTTGGTGGTTACATTTATTAAGCTATCCCATCCATTAATTTGAAATGACACATGCTATGATCTTCAGTTCAAGAGGCAGCGCCTCCCAGGTAAATAGATGAGGCAGTTATTCAACACTTGGGATGGGCATATTGAAACATTCAGAGATCACTTACAGAGGAAACTAACCCTAATGGCTCTCCATAGCAACAGATTCCTACAAGAAATGCACTGCATGGAGTCCTTCTCTGTTCTAAGACTTCTAAGTGATACAAACATTGCATGAAAATTATTTTACTTTGTGAGTAAGATGACAATATTTTCCTTTTAGTTATGGTGAAAAGTGGGCAGTGGCTCTCTGTGTCATCCTCTGTGAGATCTTGTACACACGCACTAAGCTGTGAAAGACTAAAATTACAAAATCAACTGTCATGATTGAAGCAATCCTTATTCCATTTGGGTCTGTGTTGTATGCTCCAAAATAATAGAGAAAATTTTGTTGAAGTATGTCAGTTGCTGTGTTTGTAAAATATTTGATATTTATGTCACTAAGATGTTTGTTAAATGCTGATATAAGCATTTTGTGTCTTCCTGAGAAAAGAAAAAATGTATATTAGTATTAAAATATTTTAATGATCCTTGGTGTTATGATCATGTTTTACTTCCATTAAAACATTTACTGAGGGGGGTGTGGAAAGGTGGCTTAGCGGTCAAGAGCACTGGGTGCTCTTGCAGAGGACCTGAGTTTGATTCCCTGTACCACATGACAGCTCATGACTGTCTGTAACTTTAGTTCCAGGGGATGAAATGCATTCTTCTGACTTACATGTGGTGCACAGATATAGATGCAGGGAAAAAAAACCCATATACATAAAATACTATAAATAAAATATTAAACATTTACTTAGGAGCTGGAGTGATAGCTTAGCAGTTAAGAGCACTGACTGCTCTTCCAGAGGACCCAAGTTCAATTCTTAGCACCACACAGCAGCTCACAACTGTCTGTAACTCATGTATGTGGTCCACAGATACATGTAGGCAATTCACCAATGCACATAATAAAAAAAACAATTAAAAGTTTACTGAAATGGATACCCTTGTTGCATAACACTTTATCTCCATCCCATAAGGAAGTTACTTATGCAAGAAGGTAAACAACTCAAAATGACTTAAGGAAGTTCCTGAAATTGACCAGATTTGCTGGGCCCCACCCTGTCACCTTGAGCAATAAAAAGAGTCCATCTCAGATGGAAGAAAGCTGAACTGCAGAAGACTCTCAGGCAAGCCCAGACCAGCTGCCTGGAGCAAGCAGAAACTAGACAAGCTGCCTGAAAGAGTTAACGTGAAGACCAGCTGAATTACTTGAAAGGGATACCCTTCAATCTGTCTGCTGTGCACAGGCTTTGTAGTGTGCTCCAGGTCCCCAGCTTTTGTGAGCTGTCTGTCATCCATGCTGGGGTAGGCCTTGGTGATACAGCTGTCTGAGTCACTTCTGCTCTTGTAAGAAACTCCTCACACATATTCCTATAAGTGACCCCAATAAAACTCATTGGTTTACCAAGTTGGACTTGGTAATATCCAAACTTTGGTCTGCGGTGGGTTCCCTAGCTGGAGTGAGTAGACTTGTGTGTTGCATCTTCCCAAGAGAAGTTTTGTCACACAACAACACTATATTAGGTAGACTATCATAACTGTAATAGGTATGTCTTTAAAAACCCTCCTGAAGCTAGGTCTAATAGTGCATACCTGTGTTATCGCTCAGGAGGCTGAGGAGAGGATCACAAGTTCAAAGCTAGCTTGGACTGTGTAGTGAGATTTCTGCCTCAAAACAATAATAAAATTGCTTCTTTATTTGTGCATAATGTAAAATTGAGGTATCAAAGTTTATATTTAGGGCTGATAGTGAAGCCTCATATTTTAGCTTCAGAGTGCTTAATTTGTGGGGAACTCTTATGTACATTTTTAGTGTTTTTTGTTATGTAACGTAACTCTTTTATCTACACATTTATGTATGTATCAAAGCCCTTCCTTGATCCTCTTGGCTTTGCATTACTGTTGGCAGAATTCCACGTTTCCTGAGGGCATTTGGAGATCTGCCTGCTAGCTTATGGTATAGCCTCAATTCTTGGAACTTTCTTCAAAAGATAGTGGTTTATTTTGCCAACCCCTGGCATGTGGAAGTCTGTTGGGCTTTCATTGGAAGCTGTCCAACCCTAATGGCGGCCACTGTGAGCTCTTCGTGCACCTGTGAACCAGGTGATCCCGTGTGTGTGCGCTTGAAGGCTGGCTTTGGCCTCTGGGGCCCTTCTCTGGTCAGATGTTTTCTGAGTATGTTTATTATCTACGTGTAAATTTAGATAATTGGAGGAGCAATTGTGAAATCAGTTACTGGGTTTTTAATGTTTTATTACTGTGAATGTATATGTGAGTGGTCATGCCATGTCATGCAAATGCAGGCTGTAGACCTCTGTGGAGTCAGGTCATTCCTTCCAGTTTTACATAGTGTCTGGGGATTGAACTCAGGCTTGGCAAGTTCTTTTATCTAGGAAGCCATCTCACTAGACCCAGTTAGTTTTTCCTAATATATAAGGTGAAAGGGAAAGAAAAAGATGCCTAGGGATGTTTTCAATCAGTTTGTACTGTGGTGATGATTTATGATTTATTAAAGCTTGCCTGAGGGTTCAGAATGCAAAGCCAGCCACAAGCCATAGAGGCCAGGAAGTGGTAGCACACACCTTTAATCCCAGGACTGGGAAGACAGAGGCAGGTAAATCTCTGTTAGTTCAAGGCCATACTGAGCTACAGGAAATTGATCCAGTCTAAAAGAGAAACAGAACTCACACAAAGGTGATCTCAGCACTTGCAATCACACACCTTTAATCCCAGCACTAGGGAGATGGAGACAGGAGTAATATGGCTGGGTGGAGAGAGGAATATAAGGCAGGAGGAGACAGGAACTCAGGGTACTGCAGTCAGAGGCTTGGTGGAGAGCAGTGCAGTCTGCATTGCACTCTGAGGATTCCTGGAGACAGGATCACCCATTTCGGTCTGAAGTAGAAGTAAGAGCTAGTTGTTGGCTACTTTGCTTTTCGGATCTTCAGCTTGAAGCCAGTATCTGTCTCTGGGCTTTCATTATACGTGTTACATTGTACCCACTGAAAAGCTTAAGAAGGAAACAAAGACCCAAATGCCTGAAAAAAAAAAAAACAATGCTGATACTAACAGACTCTACTTCCTGCCTTCAAAACCTGCAAAAGGTCTTGTTCTCTTTGGTGAGTGTTACCTTTTGCTATTAGCAGGCTCTCATATCAAAGTTATCTTATGTTAAGATTCTTTTTGTTTTGTGGATAAAATGAGGATTTTTGCCTTTTAGATGTGGCAAGAAGTGTGTAATGGTATGGCTGAGTCACTCAGGGAGAGCCCCTTTAATTCAGCTAAAGGGCTGAGAAAAGGGCTAAAAGAGATCTCTGCCTTTAATCCCAGCAGAGACAGAGGTGGGTGGTCCTCTGAGAGTTTCAGGCCAGTGGAAGCTGTATAGTGAGACCACATCTCAAAAAACTGAAACAGAGAACCTTGAATTTCAGCCACATTTTACTTGTCTTTGATTATCTTTAAGATGACTTCTAACTTCGGTGCTCTGGAACAGTGATGGGGCAAACAAAAGGGCTGTAACAGTGTTGTTTCCCACCCCCCATGCCCTTTTGATTTTTGCTTAAATTTGTCCACTGAGAATATGAGAGATGTCTTTTGATCTCTATATTTACTAAACAGTAATTTAAAATTACTCAAATTACCAGTATTTGGAGCAAACACACGTTTTTATTTTCCCTTTACTAAGTTCCTTATTCTGGAATCAGGGACCATGTACATAATGATTATTGACAGGTCCCTGGTTTGTATCTACACTGAATAGATGATGAATTCATTGTTGTTCATAGCTTAACTTAATAACTGACAGGACTTGGAAAGATTTTATTGTATTAGTAGAAACAACAAGAGCTTAAATGGTATCTTTCCTCCTTTATGATAGGAGTTGTAGTGTGGGACAGCAACTTAAAAAAATGGTTTCTAGTCTTGTAGTAGCAAGCAGTAGATAATGTCATGACCTCAGAATTGTCCCCAGAGCAGCTGGAACATTATTTCTGTTTAAGAGCAGTATGTATGTAACATATTGACACATAAAGATTGCTTGCTTTTCTCTTTTTTTGGCGGGGGGGGGGGGGCTTGGGGGTAGAGGGTATACAATCAATCAATCCCTTAGAATTTCACTGAAAATTATAATTGTCCCCTTAAATGATTACCCAATCATGTATGCGTAAAAATAATTAAAAAACAAAAGGCCATGAATTTGAAAGAGAATGGGGGCATGTTATGTTAGACATTGAAAGGATGGAAAAGTGATATAATTATAATTTAATTAAATAGAAAGTAAATTATAGTTGCTGTTGGGAAGACATTTTCGACATGTAGTCTCTTGCAGGGGTTATGATTTTGAAAAGCCTGAGCATCCAGTGAGGGTCAAGGATGCTTTCTTTCCACACCCTCTCCAACTGCACCTTCTCCAACTTCTTTCTAACAGGTGGCTGTAAGTGGACTAAAGCTATGGCAGGGAACCATGAAAGTGAGCAACAATAACATTTATTATTTCCTGTGGTGTTGCTTTGGTTTGCTACAAACTGACAGCACTTGTAACTTTAAATAAATTGAGGAAGTATGAAATAGTAAATGGGAGAAATGTCAAATAAATCCTTGAAATTTTTTCTGTTGGAGAATATTCAGTAGTAAAAATATTTAACTGTCTTTTTTTCTTTAAAAAATACATTTGCATTTGTTATGTATACAGCATTCTGCCTATATGCCAGAAGAGGGAATCAGGCCCCACTATACATGGTTGTGAACCAACATCTCATTGCTGGGAACTGAACTCAGGACTTCTGGAAGAGCAGCCAGTGCTCTTAACTACTGAGCCATTTCTCCAGCCCCACCCCCAACCCCCAGCTGTCTTTTAAAATGAAAAATGTCCTTGAGACATTCAAGTTTTGGGGGAGTATTATTTTAAGGTGTGTGACTTTAGTTTATGTTGCATTTGTTTAACTCTGTGAAGCTGTGTTACTGTGCCTGTCTAAAACACCTGATGGTCTACTAAAGGGCTGAATGGCCAATAGCAAGGCAGGTGAGGGACATGGGTGGGGCTGGCAGGAAGAAAGAATAAAAATGAGGAGACATCTGGGAGAGAAAGGATCTGGAAACAAGAGAGGAAGGAGGAGGACTTCAAGGACCAGCCACCCGCTACACAGCCAGACATGGAGTATGAAGGAAAGGAAAGATATACAGGAATAGAGAAAGATAAAAGCCCTGAGGCCAAAGATAGATGGGATAATTTATGAAAACTGGCAAGAAATAAGCCAAGCTAAGGCAGGGCATTCATAATTAAGCTTCCGTGTGCGACTTATTAGGGAGCTAGATGGTGGGCCCCCCAAAAAGAGCAAAAACAACCAACAACATCAAGTTATTTTCCAAAAACCATTTTTTGTGAAAATTAAAAAATGCAGACAAAATCACTGAAAGGTAATTATTATATATACATATTATATAATATGTAGTAGTGCCTTTAAATTCAAATTGTGTTTGAGATTTTTGTTACATAAACAGATACCCCTTTATAGTATATATTTTAATATTTTCTGTTTTAATACTTGAAGCAAAAGTTTATGTTCTGCCTGAAAATTGTTCATTAAAATGACTTAATTAAGGCTGAAAGGAAGGCTGACAACTTGAGTTTGACCTGTAGGCCCCATGTACTGTAAAGAAAGAACCAACTCTTAGAAGTCGTCCTGTGTACACATTCAAGGGCCGAGTGCAGGCTTTCACACACAGAGGCTAACTAAAGAAATGCTTAAAAGATGACTTAATGTTGTAAATAAATGATATATTCATGAGGATGAAAATTCAAATGCTGCAAAAAATTCTAAGTGAAAATTCTTCCTCTGTTCCAGTCACCTGGTTTTGTCCTTGTGGTAACAAAGAACCCTGTGTTGCCTTGTAGGCATTATATTTACATACATAAAATGCCAGCTATTTAAAAAAAATAAAAGTGGTATTATCTGCATATTACTGTGTTTTTACTTTGAAGCATATCTTGGAGAATGTTTTACAGAAGCCTGTTTTTTTTTTTTTTTTTTTTTTTTTGTTTATTTAGAAACCTATGTTGGGAGGCTCAAGCAACTGCTCAGCAGTTGAGGTTAAGAGTGTTTACTGCCCCCAGCAGTGGTGGCACATACATTTAATCCAGCACTCAGGAGGCAGATCTCTGAGTTCGAAGCCAGCCTGGTCTACAGAGCGACTTCTAGAACAGCCAGGGCTATTAAACAGAGAAACCCTGTCTTGAAAATCAAACAAAAAAGAGTGCTTATGGCTCTTGTAGAGGACTCCGGTTTGGTTCCCAGCACCCACATGGTAGTCACAACCATCCTTAACTCCATTTCCAGGGAATACCCAGTCCTCTTGAGATTTCCGTGGGCACTGAGCTAGCACGTGGTATACACATACATATTTGAAGGCAGAACACTCATACACATAATAAAAATAAATCTTTAAAATAGATAACTTTATTATACTGACTTGCTATTTATTAAAGCAACACCATATTTCTCCTGTTATATAAAATGGTGAGTATGTATATGTGTGAAACTATAACATTGCAATGGATAACCTTGTCCCTGAGTGATTTCACATACAAGCAAGTATGTCTCTGGGACATATTTCTGGAATTTGCTGGGTCAATAGTTATGTACCTTTGAAACTTTGATAGGTATCACGTAGTTTGTCCTTGATGGAAGTTGAAACAGTGAGTTTAATTCCTGTTTCTTCTTATCTTCACTATCATTATAACTAAGCTTTCTGATCTAATGGGTGATAAACAGTGATGGTATAAGTTTGTATTTCTTCTAATATGAATGAATGAGTATTTATGTTTAAGAGATACACATTTCCTTTTTTGTGAGGTAGTTTTTTCAGTGTTTTGTTTTTTTTTTTCATCATTTTCCCCCCTTGAGGCTTAATTTCCCTAATTCATAGGATCTTATCCATAGATTAGGGAAATTAGCTCAAAAAATTGAATTGCTGCAATTGTGGTTTTTTTTCCAGCTTATCATCATTATATTTTAGCTTTGCTTGTGGATTTTTTTTTCAGGCATTTGAAAAATAGATGTATCAGTCTAGATTTTTGTGTCATGTAAAAGTTCTTTTTTTTTGCTGTTAGGTCAAACCCCCCCCCCATTTTTTTTTTGTTTTTTGAGACAGGGTTTCTCTGTGTAGTCTTGGCTGTCATGAACTAACTCCGTAGACCAGGCTGGCCTCCAACTCACAAAGATCCGCCTGCCTCTGCCTCTTGAGTGCTGGGATTAAAGGCGAGCACCACCATTGCACAGTCCCCTTTTTGTACGTGGACATATTTGACATATTGGGGATTTCTGGCTGCATAGAATATGAGATATGGATTGTAGCAGGAATAATAAAAACCAAGGCAGATATTGAGGTTCAAGCTGAATATCAGAAGAGCAAAGCAGCCAACCACTAGAGAGTTCTTACTGTTGCTAGTATTCAGGCATCTGTACTGGCCTGCCCTTGGGGTTCTGACGGGATATGTTCTCAGTTGCAGCCACAAAGAGCACCACCTGTGCACATTCACTACATTCCCTTTTAAAGGGGCCCTGTCCACCGCCTCCCATCTTTCTCTGTCTCTCTCTGTCTCTCTCCCTCTCTCTCTCTCTCTCTGCCTCTCCTTTCTCTTCAGCTGCTCCTGTCCCCAGAGGCTGGCCTCCCCTCCCTGCCCCGCCCCTTTCCCATTCAATTTCTCACAATTAAAAAAAAAAAAAAAGCCCTCCACCCAAGCTCTTTTAAATCACAACACTACTTTTTAAAATTACAGCACTTCTACCAAGGCTGGGGCCATGCTGTCCACAGTGTGACTGCAGACTGAATACCCCCGCACTCCTCTCGCTACCTGCTTTATATCCCTGTCTAGTGCTGGAATTAAAGGCCAGCACCACCACCGCCCAGCTTCTATGGCAGACTCTGTGGCTAGCTTTGCGTTCTGATCTTCAGGCAAGCTTTATTTGTTAGATCATAAACAAAGTATCACCACGATGGATTCCACTGTTGTTCTTGCTTTTTTTTTTTTTTTTTTTTATGGCCACTTGTCTAACTGGGAAGCTTTCCTGGTGTCATTCTTGGATCCTCCACGTCATGTGGATCACATTTCTGTTTGCCTAGCTCAGAGATCACAGGGCAGATGCCTGCAGAGACTCAGCAGGTTACATAAAAGGGAGAAGAGTGCCAGATAGGGAGGACAGCCAACTGGAAATGGGTGGCACACTTGTGTAAAAAGGACAGTCTCTCCACTGCCTGTTTGCTTCTTCTTTGCAGAGATGCAGTAGGCCACAGTGTTGCCAGATCTTTGTGAAATGCTGGAGATAGAAAAAAAAAAATGAGCTATTGACTTTAAAATGGTAATAGCAGTTTAAGATTTTTAATACCGGCTTGGCTTTTAAAAAAATGCATTCAGGCCAGATTTGGCCCAGAGGAACCTCCTAATATCCTTTGCCAAGAATAAAACTTCCTACCAATGACTTTCCTATGAGAAAATGTAATCGCAGTCTGATAGCCTTGTGTTTTATAGCTGGGGTCTGGGAACTGTAGGGAAAATTAAGGAATTTCTATAAACCAGAGCATATTTAGTACATGGGAATGTGAACGTGGCCATTTATTAGAAGACCTTTTAAAACTTTATTGTGCCTGCCTGCATGGGAGCGTGTGAGGGGGAGGGGCGGGCATGCATGCCACATTTTAGATGTAGAGGTCAGAGAACAATCTTGTGCAGTTGGTTCTTTCCTCCTCCATGTGGGTTCCAGGAGTGGAACTCAGGTCGTTAGCCTTGTGCAGTCGGTGCCTTTACCTCAGCAGCTCCTGAGGATTTTTGACACAGTAGATACTTCGATTAAAAAATAAGTATTCCAAGTCTCCCCTTCTTTGCGGAGACAAAATGGTGTATTTTGTGGGGGAGAACAATGCTCAGCTACCGATTCTGGAACTGAAATTATGGCACAAGCTGTCTTTTACAGTTAGTTCTCCCGTTCCCTTCCTCCTTGCTGGTGGCTGGGTGCATGACTGTTCACAGCCTGTTGGAGCAATTTGTTCAGCAACTTTAGTGGGATGAAATTTGGGCTAGCGAAAAAGTTTCCAGAGTTCATGCCTCTTCAACTCAGAAAAGCTTAGGGCCAGAAGATCTTTTCTGGTGCTAATTAGTATGACTGCATCCCAGGATCCAGGTTCTGTAGAACCTGAATTGGAAAGGATTTGAAGGACATGATTAACAAAAGAACCATACATGAAAGTTTTATGAAGATACTTTTTTTTTTTTTTGATACACTTATGTGAAATGCCTCGAACTGAAGTCACCCGGCCCCGAAACCGCGCGCTAAGCGCTTTCCACGACCCCACGTGCTTTTATGAAACAGCTACCAAATCTCCCAAATATATGAAGGAGCCATGTAGAGCACAAATTAGATATCCTATCAGACAAATGTCCTTCTCGCCCCACATCGGTGTACTGCGGTCACGGCTCGAAGCTCCCTCTGAGCTGCACCGAATCAGGACTGTCTGCAAGCGCGGAGGACGCTGCCGAGTGTGTCTGGAACAGCTCCCACCCCGCCCGGCGCACATTCCCAGGAGACACCGACTACCCTCCCGGCCCCCGGGCCCCGCACCCGGCGCCTCGGCCCGCTCAGCGGCGCGCATGCTCCGTGCTGGCCTTCTCCCTAGACTCGGGAGTGCGAGCACCGGGCCGTGGCTGCGAGCCGCGGCTGCTGGGACCCGGAGCTCGGCGGCGGCCCGCGGGGCTGGAGGGGCGGCGGCGGCGGCGGCCAGCGCTGTGCACGCCGGACACGCGCGCCCGATCGCCCCCGAGGGCCCTCTGGAGGTGACTCGGCGGGCCCGGTCGGGCGCGTCGGCTGCGCGGAGGGCGGGGAGGCGATGAGGACACTGCGGGCCGCCGCTGTCCGCCCGCCGCGGCCGTAGCGGGAGTCGGGGCGGGGCGAGGCCGGCGGTGCTCCGGGCTGCGCACCCAGACAAAGGAGGAGGAGCCGCCCGACGAGCCGCGGGGAGAGCTGGGCGCCTCGGGCCGCGCGCTTCCTCGGGGCTGCGGGGCCGCCGAGCCTCGGTGAACGCCGCCGGCCCGCCCGCCCGCCCGCCGGCGCCGCCCCCGAGCGCTCGGCCGTAGCGGCGGCCCGAGCGGAGGCGCGGCCGGGCGAGGCGAGGCGGCCCGCGCCCTGCCTGTCAGGCCACCGGGCCGGCCTCCGATGCGGAGGCGCCGCGGCCGGGGCCATGCAGCAGGCGCCGCAGCCCTACGAGTTCTTCAGCGAAGAAAACAGCCCGAAATGGCGGGGACTGTTGGTCCCGGCCCTGCGGAAGGTCAGTGCTGGGGCCGAGGGAGGTGCCGCGCGCGGGCCGGCGGGCTGGGTGGGCCGGGCCGGGCGCCCGCAGAACTTGTAACGGGGAGCATGGGTCGCGCCCGCATCGGGTCCCCCGGCCGAGCTTTCTCTCTGGCCCGGAGCCGGGTGCTCAAAATTGCCTGTTGCATCCCGAAGGACGTTTGCTCAACTTTTTTTTTTTTTTTTGGCCTGGTCCCGGAAGGAAGGTTTTGTTATGATCATAAAACTGGATTTCATGTTACAGTCATTTCGTCAGGCAACTTCCGCCGTTGACCAATTTGTTGTCCTCGGGCTGGATTCGGGCAAGACAAAGTCCCGCTGGTCTTTAGTTTCAAAAACAAATGCAGTTTCGCACCGAGGAACTACTTTTTAATTAAGTTCTTTGGGGGGTGTTCGCTTCGGGCCGTTTGCTTTGCCAAGGTGGCCCATTCGCTTGTGAGGCAGTGCTTTTTTTTTTTTTTTTTTCTTTTTTAAATCTAATATGGATGTGTGTTTCACATGTGTGAAGTGTCAGTGAGTCATAGTATTCGTTTTCCAGCTCTTGAGGTGAATCTAAAGCGCCTCTCCACTTCCTGCAGAAGTCTCACCTGAATACAAGGACTGCCTCATAAAATTGGATCAGTTTGCTCACAGCGATGAGAACTTGCAGTCATCTTTAAGGGACAATTGGGGGCAGCTCAAGCAAATCAATCTTTGAAGTTTGGATGCGTGGTTAGGATACATATCTTGTACTGGTTGGTGTCAGTCTCTTAGGAAGTTAGGTAATTATACAATGGTTTTTGTTGCTGTTGTTAAGTTCTTTTTGTAAGCCAGACACACGGGCTCAGGGCTAGCCGTCATGCCCCTGAGACATTTTGCCTTTTCTGCAAAATAAACACGAATTAAAATAATAATCATATTAAATAAATAATAATAAAAATTCTTGGGCTAGCGAGAGATTCAGATGGGGAAGGGTGATCCTGCTGTCCAACAACACAAGCTTGATGGCTTGAATTTCATTGTTGCAACTCACATAAAGGTGGTAGGAGAGAACTGACTCCAGAGTTGTCCTGGCCCTCATGCAGGATCTGCATCTCTCTCTCTCTTCAGACACACACACACACCACCCATGCACACACGCACCGACTCCAGTTAGTTAAACCCCTGCTCTTGAGGGAGTCTGTTAAATGGCTCAGGGAGTAAAAATGCTTTTTTGGCAAGCCAGATCACCTGAGTTCATGCCCAGAACCCAGATGGAAGAGAGAACTGACTCCCAAAAGTTGTTCACATGCTCACACACACTAATAACAACAACAGCAACTACACTTGAAAAATAATTGTCGTCCATTTCTAGGAATTGAAAGACACCTTCATGGTAAAAGCATTTCCTGGTACTTTCAGGATTTCAAGTTTTTCCATTGCCATAATTTCTCACGAGGAGGTGTTTATTGGTTTCCTTGGGGAGCACACTGAGTCATGTCATTTTAAAGAACTTGGTGGAAATGGAAATCATGTTAAGTAGTGCTAATGAACTCTGTCTTGAATTAAAAGCAAGGGGGGGGGGAATACCTAGATAGTAATTAGCCCTTCTACCTCACAGAATGGCGAATGCCTTTATCAGCGAGATCTGTGCTGGTGGTGTGTGGTACAAATGTGCTACTTCATAGTAAAGGAAAGAAACACATTTGTGACAGTTTGGTCTTTAGTGGTGAATGTTAAAAGCAGTTAATACTACTTTATTAAATTCGCATTATGGATTGAAGTACACACCCATGGAAAACATCTTATTTTTAGAAAAATTTTGCCAGTACTAATTCATATTTTATGTGGTTTGATGTATTCTAACTTTATGTATTCATTTAACATCTGTTGAACACAACTTAGATACTTGATACCATGCCAGATTCTAAGAATACAAAGGTGAATTTATTATTATTATTATTATTATTATTATTATTAACTATGATTTTTTGAGACAGGGTTTCTTTGTATAGCCTTGGCTGTCCTAGAACTCTGTAGACCAGGCTGGCCTTGAACTCAGATCCACCCATCCTGCTGACCCCACACTCCCCATTGCTGGGATTAAAGGTGTCCCCCACACCCAGCACAAAGGCAAATTTTTAAAAGGAAAGTTATTCTCTAATGGTATTTATTATCTAGGCCAAAAATTCTGTTTTGAAGGATTTGACTTCTGTAAATGAGTAATTTTGACCATTTTTTTGTAAAGAGCGTCTTTCTCGTGTGTGTGTGTGTGTGTGTGTGTGTGTGTGTGTGTGTGTGTGCACGCGCGCGCGCGTGTGTGTAAGAAGCAGTGTTGTCTCAGTCAGATTAGTGATGAAGTCACCAAAACATTTCAGAAAGGTGAAGTCATGACTTTAATTCAAAATATAAATGAACACACGTCAGTGATTTAAACTTATTTATTTTTGAGAGAGGGGCACACAAGCTGCCCTCAAACTTGTCATGTAATGGAGGGTGACCTTGGACTTCTGAGCCTTCTGCCTCCTCCACCTGGGACAGAACCCAGGCTTCCTGCTTGGTTGGGTAAGCACTCTACCCAGCCTTCAGTGTTTTATTTAATGAAAGATCTAGTAAGATGTTAAAGCCATTCATATGACCATTTGGATATTTATAGGATACTTACTGAAGTAATATTAAAACTATTGGCTTAGATATAAAATTAGTTCATAGTCTAATTAAGAACATGAAAGAATAAGTTTTGGCTATCCTTTCCATTAGATAGAAATTATTTGCATTTTGGCTAGCCAGAATTCTATAAATTCATCTCATAGACTTGCAAAGTAAATTAATCAGTAGATAGCAATAAAAAATTTAAACTGAGTGCCACACTGAAAAGTGCCTAGTATTTTTTGTTTTGTTTTCTTTTTCTTTCTTTCTTTTTTTTTTTTTTTTTTGGTTTTTGCTTATTTTCAAGTTTTGAGTAATTTTTAAGAAATGAATACTGAGTGTACATGTTTTTGTACATATTTAGCAAAATTACCAGTGTCAACTTGAACATGAAAGGCTTGTTCATTTCTGCACCACTTACACTAAAATTGGAGCAATACATAAAATTAGTGAATTTAATTTGATTTAATGAAAGTTGTTTTTAAAAAGTAAAAAAAAAAAACATACAAAAATTAAAACAGAAAACAAAATACTGAGAATGGTGGCATACTTTAATCCCAGCACTTGGAAGGCTGAGGCAGGTGGATCTCTGTGAGTTTGAGGCCAGCCTGGTCTACAGAGTGAGTCCAGCCAATAAGAGCTATATAGTGAGACACTGTCTCAAACAAACAAGCAAACAAACAGCAAAGGAGAAGGAGGTGATGGTGCTGGAGGTGGTGACGGTTAGAGACATGGTTTCAGTGGTTAGAAGTGCTTGCTGTTCTTGCGGATGACTGGAATTTGGTTCATGGCACCCACATGGGAAGATTCTCATCCCTCTATAACTCCAGCTGCAGGAGAATTGACATTCTCATCTGGGATCCTACAGGCACCTGCACTCATGTGCACATCCCTGTGTATAGACACACAAATACACAATTCAGAAAAGAAATGAAAAAAGTAAAACCAAGTGGAATACAGAGATTAGCTTGGCCCTTGTGCAAGGATGACAGCAGTTTTGTGATGTAGTCTCTTGAAAGAAAGATAAGAAAATATAAAAGTTCTGACTTTTAAAAAAAATTGCTAGAAGGAATCAACTCCTCCTCCAAGGTGTGTCCTCAGCCCTCCATGACACAAACACACCTACACGTATATATAAATAAGTAAAAGCTTAAAAACTGGACAAAATTCCCTGTTTTCTTTAATAATAGCATCAAGTATTCATTGTACTATGTAAAACACAGAGGTTGAAAAGGGGATTTACAAGAAGTAATTTTGGAAGTAGAAATGAATTTTTGTTTTCTTTTTAATTAAAAAAATTTTGGTGCTGAGTATTGGGCCTTGTGCATGCTCAAGTGTTGTTAGTGGTAGAGTATAACAACACTCTCAGCCCTATTTTTACCTTTAAAAGGAAAGCTTCACCTAGAGCATTTAAAAGCATACAGAGTTATAAGCAGGGTAAAATGACTACTAATGGATAATATATGGATTGTTAACATTACTGCTAAATTATGTATCATCCCTAAAAGAGCCAGGAACTTTATAAATGTCTTTGCCACTACTCTCCAAGAACAGTGAAGCTATCATATTACTTGGTGGCAACAAAAGAACCTGGTATACTTGTAAATGCAATTTGTTACCTTTGTGCTTAAATGCTTTTGGTATTTTGTGCATGTGGTATTTGATAGATTTATATAAAAATTTGCCTTAAGATCATTTAATCAGGGTTTTGAGTCTCACGTTTCCTTTGATTGATATACCTTTTCTGATGGTTTTCTTTATCAGGCTAGCCATGGAAAAGAAAATGTTTATTGTCTTATCATCTGTAGTTTCAAATATAAAAGGGAGATAGAATTGGTTGAATTCCTGGGTCTAATTTGATTTGGTTAAGTAATGACCTTCCCACTCTGTGACAGCTTGATCTCAGTCATGTGAGGAAATGGCTGAGTTAATTGACAGTGTGTGGCATGGTAAAAGAAGGTTAAGAAACACATTTGTAGCATCTGAGAGAGCGTTATGTTTTGTTTCACACCACTGTTTCTTGGAGTTCATTTTAGAAGACTACAACACATCTTTTCTCTCCAGAAAGTCTGTAGGGAGAATAGAGTGTCACAGATGTAGAGTCAAGAAGCCACCTTCGAGGAAGCTAAATTCCAGAGATTATAGGCAGCTGTATTATCTGAGTGCCACCTATGTGTCAGGTGATAGTTTTGATATTGAAGCCCTAGTATGTGTCTTGCTGTCGGTCATAAAGCTTGCATTAGCAGTGGCTGTGGTAGTTCATCTGAGAGACGAACTAGCAAGCTGTTATTTGAAAGATCATATGAATTAACAAAATACAATGGAAGAAAAGATTTGTAGCAAAGGGAAAGGTAGGCAGGCTAGTCTTCTGAACCAGGAGAATAAGGGGATTAGTTATAGATTATATGTAGATCAAGTTAAGGTTTTCACCAGAGAATAAGAAGTCCTGTAGGGTTATCATTCTTATAGCAAAGTAATTAGATTAACCTGGTCATAATTGGGTTTTGGGAGGATTACACCTCCAGTGAAATCCATAAGCTAGAGTTGCAGGAGGTGTGAGGAGCAAGTGAGCGAGTGTCTGCAGCCCCAGCAGCTCCAGAGCCGCCCGCCGCTTGCTTCAGCTGTATCATCCTGGCCCAGGCCATCCAACTACAGCACTGTTGATGGGCCCTGAAAGGGCTGGAGGAAGGGGACAAATAGCCCTTCATCGAGCTCTTTTCTAGGTTGGGATTGATGGAGAAAGCATAGGTAACAGCCCCTTTTCACAGCGGCTCTTCATGATTCCTTGGCCCCAAAAAAGTTGTGTTTAATGTCACAACCATTGACCTAAAAAGGAAGCCTGTAAACCTGCAGAACTTGACTCCAGGGACCCACCCACTATTTATAACTTTCAACAGTGAAGTCAAAACAGATGTAAATAAGATTGAGGAATTTCTTGAAGAAGTCTTATCCCTCCCCTCCCCCATCCCACCCTATCAAGTACTTAAATCTTTCACCAAAGCCTGCAGAGTCAAACACTGCCATAATGGACATCTTTGCCAAATTCTCTGCTTATATCAAGACCTCAAGGCCAGAAGCTAATGAAGCACTGGAGAGGGGGCTCTTGGAAAATGCAGCAGTATGGAAGAGTATCTGAATCCCTCCTCACTGATGAAACTGATGAGAGCAGCTTGGAGGACTTCACACTTTCCACATGTAGATTTCTGGATGGCAATGAGATGACATTAGCAGACTTCAACACACTGCCCAAGCATATCCTCAAGGTGGTGGCCAACAAATACCACACATTTCTAAAGGAATGACTACCCAAGGAATGCCTGCACTAGGGTTGAGTTCATCAAACTTGCCCAAAGGAGGTAGAAATTGCCTACAGCTATGTCACCAAAAGACTTACAAAGTAAACAGCACTTTTTTAGTGGTGTTATCCCATCCTCTAAGAATATGCTTTCCTAACAGATTTCTTTGCCTCCTCTAAAGTACAAGTGTATTTTGCATGAACATGTAGTTAATCCAGACTTGGATTATGGATAGACAAAGTATAGTAGTTATCTCCAATTCACAGTCCTAAGCAGTATTATTCTAAAGTCCTCTACACAGCCCACCTACCAGGCCCATACCCCCTCCTTCAATTTGGAGGCACTAGCTTCTCATCTGAGAGGCATTTGCTGTCACACTGGAGTCATGACTATCACAACTGTTCACTGTGTGTAGATAGCAGAACTTGAGGGACAGTATTTAACTGTTAGAATAGTAGCCGTGACCTCAGTAGACCCCCCACATTGGTGTATAGTGCCTGGTACAAGGAATATTTGTGAATTGGGGAAGAGGTGTAATTTTTTTTAAGATTTATTTATTATGTACACAGTGTTCTGCAACTATGCCTGCAGGTCAGAAGGGGTTACCAGATCTTGACACGGATGGTTGTGAGCTACCATGTGTTTGCTGGGAATTTAACTCAGGACCTCTGGAAGAGCAGCCAGTGCTCTTAACCACTGAGCCCCGAGAGTTGTAATATTGAATAAAGAATACGCACAAGTGTTTCAGATCCAGAGGGAAAGTTATCCTTACTTGTTGGGAAGTCAAGCTATACCTGAAGCTGGTGTTTGGTGGGGAATGGTTGGGGTGATATTTTGTTTACTTTTTTTTTTTTTCTAATGCTTGCCTTTAGAAAGATCAGACTGCAAAACTAGCCAGTCATAGAGGCCAGGCAGTGGTGGTACATACCTTTAATCACATCACTCAGGAAACAGGGGAGATGGATTTCTGTTAGTTCAAGGCCACCCTGGGCTACATGAGAGTGAATCAGTCTAAAAGAGAAACAGAGCTCATGTCTTTAATCCCAGCACTAGGGAGGTGGAAACAGGAGTAATATGGCTGGGTGGAGAGAGAAATATAAGGCAGGAGAAGACAGGAACTCGTGCAATCTAGGCTGTCTGAGGAGCAGTGCAGTTTGGAGATGCAATCAGAGGACATGATCGCCCCTTTGGTGTGAGCATTGGTAGAGGTGAGAACTCTCTATTGGCTGGCCGATTTGCTTCTCTGATCTTCAGCTTTAACCCCAATATCTGTCTCTGGGTTTTTATTTTTCATGCTACCCACCAACTCCCCGCAGGATGTGGCAATCCTGCTCCTCTCTGAGAGAGAGCCTTTAGAGCTGAGCTCTGCTCTGCCTCCCCTGCCCCCATGCCAAGGGAGTTTCCCAGCAGAGGTATCTGTTTCTTCTCAGCTCCTGCTCAAGATGTTACTTCTTCTGCTTCACTTACTAAGGGGAAATCCCTGCAGAAATGTAGCAATATGCTCTGTTCCCCTAAGGGAGCTTCCCTGCAGAGATTCTGCTCTACGCCTGGGAAAGAAGATCTTCACCCAAAACTCTTGTTTCAAGAGATTTCTCTGGGAAGGAGGAATCCAGGAGAGTGGCTGCCTCTGCCAGGGTGGAGAAGGACAGCTGCCAACTAAACAGACAGAGGGACTTAAACAGGGCTTCTTAGAGGTAGAGTCTTTCCAGGGAGCAGTTTTTCAGAGAGGGAATTGAGATTTCAATGCCCTTGAGCTTGAACAAACTTGGATTGGCTAGATTTCGTGCTCAGGGATTGGTGGGTTTCCCAGCTCAGAGATTGGTTGGTTTTGTGTTCAGTTGGTCAGGGGCAGATTTGGCTCTGGTTTCTGGGCCAAAGTATGTTTCTCTCATGGACCCTTTTTAACCTTTTGGCTCTAGATAAAAGCCTGGGTGTGTTTCTTTCACTGGCTCCAGTTCCAGGGCCAAAGTGTGTTTCTTTGGCTCTAGTTCTAGGGCCAAGATGAGTTTCTTTCACTGGCTCTTGTTTTAGGGTCAGGGTGGATTTCTTTGCTGGTCCTTTTACCCTCAGTATGGAAGGATTGCTACTGTGTTGGACATACTGTTTTAATGTATTCTGTGTTTTCGTCCTGGAGTATGCCAAAGGAAGGTGCAGTCAGAAAAGATTGCCTTCTGTAGAGAGACTTGCTGGTGTTTGGTAGAAACTTAATTTTACTTAAAACATGTATCCTTCCTATAAATTGTAACATCCAATAGATATTATGTAGAAAGTGAAAGACTGCCGTCTGGGAAGGCATTCTCAGAATCACAGGAAATGGTAATGGGTTCTCTGTTCTTGGGTGTGTAAGTTTCACCAGGGCCAGTTATACATTTGTAACAGTGTAGCTGCCTTCATTGTAACAGACTTTTTCTTCTCTTTTCCTCTGCCCCCTCCTTTTTTTTCTAGGACCTTTGGGATGGAACTCCCGACTTTGTACAAGCCTGACAAACTCTGTCCCTGAGCTGCACCATGTGTGGCCCACCTCTGTCAGTGTAAAAAAGCTCTTTTTGGGGGTGGGTAGGTGGGAGGACACCATATATCTTCCTGTCTTTGAGCAGCACTACATAAGCTGCTGCTCAGCTGTAGTAGCCCAGTGACCAGTATGTAAAAACTACTTCACACATTCCCCCTGGGCCTGCAGCATGACCTTATTAAAATATCAAGCTTTCTTTCTTTATTTTTAATATTTATCTATCTGTTTATTTATTTATTTTGGTTATTCGGGACAGGGTTTCTCTGTGTAGCCTTGGCTGTCCTGGAACTTGCTCTGTAGACCAGGCTGACCTTGAACTCACAGAGATCTGCCTGCCTCCCTCCCGAGTGCTGGGATTAAAGGTGTGAGCCACCAATGCCCGGCCAGGCACACTTTAAAAAAAACAAGAAATTTGGAAACTAATACAGATATAGAGATTCTATGATATTTTATTTATTTTAACTTGTAGCCTGTTCTGGATTTCCTAAAACCATATGATATATATATATATATATATATATATATATATATATATATATATCCCATGGGAATCATTTGGAATTATTCCAAAGTAATAATGACCCAAACTGACCCAAGGGGCTTAGCCAGACTGGATGAGTATTAGGTATACATTTTAACTTGGTGCATTTAGTTCCCTGTCAGCCATGGCTTAGTAACCTTTTTCTGTTATCAGTTTAATTTTAGTATGGTATATTTGGAACAATAATATTCCATTAAATGTTTTATGCTGAGTATCCAAAGCATTACCTGTGTTACCGCTTCACATAAATCAAATATATGTCTTTTATATTAGTCATGGCCCTTTTTTCAAAGGAACAAAAGTTTGATTATATCCTGTGTTAGGCTGCATATTTAACTAAGGGAGGAATTTTAATGGAACTAATGGAGTTAGTATTATTTCATGTAGTCATGTTAAAATTAACAACCAAAAATTCTTTTCATAAAAATATGTGATTGTGGTGATATTTGTTTATGATCTAACAAATAAAGCTTGCCTGAAGATCAGAGTGAAAAGCTAGCAACACTAGTTAGCCACAGAGGCCAGGCAGTGGTGGCACACACCTCTAATCCCAGCAGCCACACTAGTTAGTCATAGAGGCCAGGAAGTGGTGGTACACATTTAATTCCAGAGGCAGACAGTTCTGTTGGTTCAAGGCCACCTGCAGTACACGAAATGGATCCAGTCTAAAAGAGAAACAGCTCACACAAAGGTGATCCCAGCACTTGGAGTGACACACCATTAATCCCAGCACTAAGGAGGTGGAGAGAGTAGAAAAGAGGATTGTAAGGTGAGAGGAGACAGGCGCTCGTGGCAGCTCTTGCTGTCATAGACAGCAGTCTGGAGCAGGCAGTCTGAGGAGCAGTACAGTCTAGGCAGTCAGTCTGAACATGCAGTCTGAGGGTTCATAGAGATGGATGCAGTCTAGGCAGGAAGTCTGAGGATGCAGTCTGAGGACAGGATCGGGGCGCCCCTTTAGTCTGAGCATTATTAGAACTCACTAGTGGCTGGCTGCTTTGATTCTCTCATCTTTGAGCTCCTCCTCATCTCCCCAGTTTTTGACTGTTTTTTTTTTTTTTTTTATTGTTAATACCGATTAGAATTCGTGCTACATGTGATAATAGGTAGAAAGTTTTTTTGAAATGTATGAAGGGCTATATGTTTAAAATTCACAGCTTAATGCTTAGAGGTGAAGCAACAAAGTGAAAATAACATTAAGGTAGTTCCAGCTGGTCCATGTCTTCTCCCCTCCCTCCCTCTCTTCCTCCTTTCTCTTTCTCTTTCACTGCTATGTATCGCTGGGCCCATATAGAAGCCTTTAGTTTTCTTTATTAAGTCACTTTTTGTAATTTCTACCACACCTCTTAACAGAACACTTTGTAGTTCTTCTTTTTTTTTTTTTTTTTTTTTTTGGTTTTTTGAGACAGGGTTTTTCTGTGCAGCTTTGGAGCCTGTCCTGGCACTTGCTCTGGAGACCAAGCTGGCCTCGAACTCACAGAGATCTGTCTGCCTCTGCTTCCCGAGTGCTGGGATTAAAGGCGTGTGCCATCAACGCCCGGCTTTTGTAGTTCTTTCTTAATTGATCCATTAGCAGTATTTGGCAATTTATCTCTTTCACCTTAAAAATCATTTCAAACAAACAAAAACCACTTACATTCCAAAAACTTGGAACTCTCCTGGTGTGTTTTTCTGTCTCTTTCCATCTCCATCTCTGTCCTCTATAGGTCTTCGATCTCGAGTCTGACCTCCTTAACCACATCATTTTGACCTTCTCAGAGCACAGAGACACCTGTTTCTTTTTAATCTCTCAGAGGCCCCACTGAGCCTCAGTCTTCACATACCGTCTATATTTGGTAATTTCCAAATTAATTTAGTTTCTTCTGGTTTCATAATTAATTTCCTCATCTTCCTCCTCCGCTTACCTTTTCCCTTCTTCTACCTCCTCCCTTTGCCTTTGTATTTCAGATCAAACCTAAAGCTTTGTACAAGCTAATAGATCCTAGCCCCAACGTACTTTTTTTTTTTACTTTGAGCCCCTCTCCTGAACTTAAACTTTGAATTCTTCTGTCAAAATGATGTGGTTAAGGAGGTCAGACTCGAGATCGAAGACCTATAGAGGACAGAGATGGAGATGGAAAGAGACAGAAAAACACACCAGGAGAGTTCCAAGTTTTTGGAATGTAAGTTTTGGAATGTTTCCACAGAGATGCTGTCCCTGAAGACCTTGCCTCTTCATGTAGCAATTCCAGGTCAATAAATGGCTGCTCCATTCTTCTAGTCACTCAAGCTCAAGTTATTTTTGAATTCTCTTTTCATACTACACGTTAGCAAGCCCCTTTAGCTCTATTTTAGACTATTACTGTTTCCAGTTATCAATTCATACTTTCCCTCTTCTTCCACCTGGAGCAAGTCATAGCACCAATCTCTTGGAGTATTGAAATAGTTCCGGAGTGGGGCTTTTCCTACTCTTAGCCCACTCTGTCTTGACTTTCTCAGTACTGTAGAGATGAGATCATGGCACTCTTGTTTAAAACTACCATTGTTTCTCAGAATAAAGCTTCATAAAACTCTGTATCTCTGTAGTCTGACTCTGTGACCACCCTTATTGTCTTGTTTACACATATCGGATGTGTTGGTCTTAAGACTTTTGTAATTGGCTGTATCTTTTTAAAAAATTTATGAGTGGGTATTTTGCTTGCATGTATGTGTGTACACCATGTGTGCAATACTCATGTAAACTAGAAGAGGACATTGTATCCCATGGAACTGGAGCTATAGACATTGTGAGCCATCAGGAGGAAACTGAAAATTGAATTGGGTCTTCTGGAAGAGCAGCCTGTGCTGTTAATGGTGGAACCATTGCAGCCCCTGTTCTGTGAACACCCATTCCTCAGATAATTGCATGGTTTATCTCTTTACATTTTTATAATCACATATTTTTCTTGAAGTGGACTTACCCTGCAGCCTGTGTAAAACTGCTGAATTCTCCCCCCCCCCCTTTTTTTTTTCTGGACAGTCCCACATACATGCCTATGTACACAGAGTAACCCAAACCAAACTTACAGTCTTGTCTCATAAACCTACATCTCCAGTATAAACCATATTGCGTTTGAGTCCTATTTATTTGAGTCATGGTCAGATCAGTTCACAGCTAGTACCTAGCAACAGGTCCTTTTAGCAATCTAATTCTAAGTAGTAGACTTTTCGGTAGCAAATTCTTGTTCTTTACAGTCTAGCAATTCATGAGACAGTTATGAATAGTCAGCTCCTGTGGAGCTTAACAGTAATACAGATCAGCACCCACCTACCCCCTTTGAGATAGGGTTTTGCTGTTTGTGTGACAGTCACCTCCTGAGTTAGGGATTAGAGGTGTGCCACTGTGCACCTTTTTGCCTCTTGGTGATCTAGAGGGATTATCTTGAAACCAGTGTAAACACTTTATAATATTTCACCATTTTCTAATCAATACAGAGTATTTGTTCCATACTAAGCAACATCTTTTAGCAAGAAAAATACTAAATTTGAAAAGAAAGACAAAATGAACCCAGACAATTAAAATTTGCTTAAAAATGTCTTTGTGGGAAAAGATACCACACTTGAACTTAAGAAAAACACTTTCACACTCTGGGTCTTTCCTTCCCATTTGTACAAAGTCAGGATTCCTGGGGCACAGGCTCCAGCAGCTCAGGCTCCTTTCTGTTACTTCTCATAAAGTGTGTCTCTGGATGAACAGGTGCCCTCCCTGCAGCTTTGTTTCTGTCCTGTTCCTTTTCCTTCATCTGCTCCGGGGAAGCCATCCTGATCCTTAGCTTGTTTACTGCACTCACTGGGCATGGACACTCTCTTGGCCTTAACATGCTTGTTTGCAACAATGCCAACAGCATGCTGAGTTAGTAGACACTCCCAGTTTTGTCATGGCAGCGATTATGAGGCGTTCCTTAATGAATGGTATCTAATCCCATACTATCTGTAGTATCATTCTTGTAGAAACACATATATGTGGCCGAAGAAATAGCTGTTTTCTAAAAGGCTTGGAGAACATGCATCAATGCCTCTCCTCTTTCTGTGTGCTTTGCCATTTGGAGAATTACCTAAGGATTCAGTATTGGTGGCTCTAGCTAAAAGGAAGGCCTTCCATATCCTCATTCAATGCTCACTGTATTAGTTTTCTGTTGCTGGGTAACAAATGATTACCAAAAATGTAGATTAAAGCTACATCTTATATGATAGTTTTGTTTTCTAATCAGAGGTCTAGGCATAACTTAGTTTGGGTCTCTGCTAAGGGTCTCAAATTGTGAAGTCAATATTTTTGGCAGGGACTCTGGTTTCATCTGAGGCTTGTGCTTCTCTTCCAAGCCTATGTGATCTTAGACAGAATTCATTTCCTTGTTAGGTAGAGCATTGAAGCCACATGCTGTTCATCATAGTATGTTCATTTAAGTTCAACAGGAATTCACCTTGGCGCATTTTGTGTTTTGTTTATTTGTAGTACTGGGGATTGAACCCAGGCCTTGTGCAAGTAAAGCAAGTACTCTTCTACTAAGCTAAACTCTAGTCCTCTTGTCTTATATTTCTACATCCACTTAAAATCTTTTTTACCTGATCAGGTTGGGCTCACCCAGGGAAATCTCTCTTTTGATTAACTCAGGGTCAGCTGATTAGTGGTCACCTCTTTCATATTTGGTATGATTTTTTTTAACACTTCTTAACTTGTGTGTATGCATGGTGAATGTATGTCATATGAGTTGAAAAAGGGCTTCAGGTCTCTGGAGCTGGAGCTATAGATGGTTGAGAGCTGCTAGGGCAGAGGTCTGGGAACTGAACCATCTCTCTAGCTCTGCCTTGGCCATATTTTGTGCCTTCCTTACTGCTATTTCATTGTATTAGCAGGGCCTGTTGCAATCAAAGGTAAGAAATCACACAGGGCATGAATACCAGAGGATAGACAGGGCTTTGGGATTATTGTAGAATTCTGCTTACCATATTCCTTCATTTTATGGAAAATATCTCTATATAACCTAATTAGTAAGACCAATGGTAATTGCCAGACCAGCCAGCCTTACCATATTATCTTTTGTCAAAGTCAGACTTAATATTTTAGTTCAAATGAATACATTAATACTTGTCATGTCAGCCACCTCACTTCTGAGTGTAAAATATAAGACAGAAAGATGGGTAATGTGTAAAAACTGGCACTGAATATTTTTTCTGGGATGAAGTAAGATAATATTGCTTGGAGTATTTCTTAAAGATGCACTCTTTGTTTTCTAAGGCCTGTTATCTCAGGAGGATGCAGTTTTGACAGTAGTCAAATGAATGGAAGGGAGAAAGTACTTAAATGAAAACAGTTATAATGGTATCTTTGTCTAACTTTATAGAATGTTAGTACATGTGTGTGTATTGCACTTGGAGGAGCATACCATACCATGAGAAAGGGCATTTGGGAAGGCCTAGGAAAACTGGCCTTATTTATCCGTTGTGTGCCTGCACCCTGTTTGGAGTGTCGTAATTAAGAAAGAGTCTACATAGTTAGGAAGAGTGTGATGGGTGTCGGTGTTAAATGATACAAATCTAATAATTGTGGTCTATTCTGGTTTCACAAGGAGGAAACAAGCCATTGTGTGTGTGTGTGTGTGTGTGTGTGTGTGTGTGTGTGTGTGTGTGTGGTACAGACATGTGGACACAAGTGCATGTACCCATGCAGAGACCACAGAAGGATGTTGAGTCCATTCTCAGTCATGCTCCACCTTATTCCTTTGAAACACAGGGTCCCTACTAAACATGGAGCTATGCTGTCAGTTGGCAAGCTCCCATGATCCTCCTGTGTCTTTCTACATACTTCTAGGGTTACAGGTATATCCAGCCATGCTTGGTTTTATTCCTGAGTTCTGGGAATTAGAACTCAGGTCTACATTATTTGAACAGCAAGTGTTCTTACCCACTGAGCCATTTTCCTAGCCTAGTGCTATTTAAATTTTTTCTCTTAAATTTTTTTGTTAGATATTTGGTGTTTACTGTAGTTTATTTACTAGTGAGATTATGACATTAATACATAAAAGATATGGAAATTTTAAAGAGAAAAGGGATTTTATTTTTTGTCTTTCCCTAAAATACCTATAGGCTTTGTTTATTTGGTTTGTTTTTGTTTTTTTAAATAGTGTTTCTCTGTGAAACAGTCTGGCTGTCCTAGAACTCACTCTGTAGACCAGGCTGGCCTCAGACTCACAGAGATCTGCCTACCTCTGTCTTCCAAGTGCTGGGATTAAAGGCGTGCACCACCACTGCCCGCCAAAATACCTATAGTTTTGATTTAAGTTTTATGCTCGTTTTTCCTAACCTTGCCAACAGTAATGAACTAGAGTATCTAAACATTTTATGTTCTTCAGAAGAACACTTAATTCATATCCTCTGCCATCTTAAGCTGTCTTGGCTTCATAGACTAATGGCCTGCCTTTATGGGAAGGTGCTTATAGTTTATATGGTATGTGGTTCTATTTTAGATTCAGTTAATAGTCTTTCTTACATATTTGATTGTTTTATGGTAAACCCTTTCCTATTATAAAACTAGGTAGAATCAGATTCCTAGTTCATACTTACGTATATTTTAAATAAATCAATGTATTTAGAGAGTGTCAAGAAGGCAGCAAACTGAGAGACTGACTTTCAGACGTGACTGTTAATAGACAGTGGGAATAGAAGGACATGAATAGGAAATCCCTTTGTGAATGCTATTACGGAGTAGCAGTTGCTCTTCTCTTTCCCTCTGCTTCCCCTTCTCTCTCCTCTTTACCCTTTCTCCCTTCCTTTCCCCTCACTTACATTTTATATGGTGCAATAAAACCAAAATTTTTAGCATGTTCCTAGTCCCTCTCCACACACACAATTTCAGTGGGGTCATAAATGCTGTGAATCTCTGTAGAATTAGAATTCTTTATGAAAAGGACCATGACTTTAATGATATGGTATGATATGGTATGAGTTTACCTGTGCGTTAGACATAAAAGAGTAGGGCAGCAGAAACAAACCAAAAACAACAGAGGGCTCCTGCGTTTATAGTGCACAGTTCTTAACCCTCATCAGGAGAATGCCCCCCTGAATATTACATTCTGTAATAGCTGTGTTGATGGCATAATTGATGTCTAAAAAACTGCATGTGCCAAGCACTAGGCTGAGCTCCTGGAGTTCAGTTGAAGAGAGGGAGGAGGGATGATATGACCATGATGAAAGCATGATGGGGAGACAACCCCACAACCATGGGCAACCACAGAGACAGCTGACCCAAGCTAGAGGGAGCTCGTGGACTAAGGACTGACAGCTGGGGAACCTGCATGGGAATGAACTAGGCCCTCTGAATGTGGGTGACAGTTATTATGGCTTGCTCTGTGTGTGTGTGGGGGGGGGGGGCGCCTGACAGTGGCACCAGGACCTATCCCAGGTTCATGAACTGACTTTTTGTAGCTCATTCCCTGCTCAGCCTTGATACAGGGAGAGGGGCTTGATCCTGCCTCAACTTGATGTGCCAGACTTTATTGACTCCCCAAGGAAGGCCTTACTCCCTTTGAGGAGTGGGTGGGGGTGGGGAGAGGGAAGGCATGAGGGGAAGGGAGAGTGGTGGTAGAAGGGGAGGGAGAGGGAGGGAACTGGGATTGGTATGTAAAATGAAAAATAAATTTCTTTAAATTAAAAAAAGAAAAATGTCTGGAGAGAAAAGGAAAAAAACCTGCATATATTTAAAGGGTATAGTTTGGTAAGTTCTTATAATCTATATATACCAGTGAAACTACAATATAGTGACCAAGAGTTGGGAATGGTGGTACAAACCTGTATGTAGTCCTGGCTCTTAGGCTTCTATTTATCTGTCCTAATTTAGGTGTTAAGGTCTTGGGTATTACAAACAAAATTACTGTAAGCATTTTGTGTACAAGTCTTGGCTAATACCAAAGACAGTACACTTGATAGCTTCCAAGAAACTGTCAAATCACGTGTGGTGGCACAGGCCTGAGGAGTCCGAGGCAGGAAGATCATAAATTCAAGGCCTGCCTGGAGTTCAAGCCAGGCTGGGTAGCTTAATGAGACACTGTCTCAAAACAGAATGTACAAAAAGGGGTTCTGAATGTAGCTCAGTGGTAGAGTGCCTATAAGACTTTTCCATTGAGGCCAGCCTGGTCTATAGAGTGAGTTCCAGGACAGCCAAGGATACACAGAGAAACACTGTCTCAAAAAACAAAACAAAACAAAACAAAAAAACCTTTTTCACAGTTTTACCTCCTACTGGCCCTTGATAGTTTCACTTTAGCTCCCAAATGACTGCAGTGGTGTGTTGAGGCTTTAGTTTACATTTCCCTATGGTTAGTGATGTATACCTTTCGTATGATTTGCTAGCTCTGCAGCTTTCTCTAGGATTTGGTCATATTACCCCATTTTGTTTTTTCTTAGTGCATGTTGAGAATCCCTGTGTTTGGATACAAGTCCTTTCTTCCAGTCTTTCGATGTTTTCATTCTCTTAACACCAACTTTTTTTTTCCCTGTTTAGACAGAGCCTCTACACATTGTCCATGCTGGTCTGGAATCATCCAGAATTTTATGAAGCGTTGTCTATTCTTTTTAAGACTGTACTTCTGATATGTCTTACCTAATAAATTCTTGCTGAATTCAGACTAGAAAATGCTCTCCCTGTTTTTTTCTTTGATTTTGGTTTTGATTTTATGAGGTAGTCTCACTGTGCAGTTCAGGCAGGCCTGGAATTTGTTATGCAGCCTCAAATTTGTGAGCCTCCTGCCTCGGCATCCTAAATGCCACAATTATTGGTGTGTACTACCATGTCTGGCTTCTATATTTTTCTTCTAGAAGTTTTATAGTTTTAGGACTTACAATTTAGACTCATGACCTGTTTGAATTAATTTATAAATGATGTGCTAATTCTGGTTTTGGTGCATGTATTGCATGTGGACAGTTGGCCATCTCACTGTTATTGACGAGTGGTGTTTTCTTTGCTAAAAGTCTTTACACCTGTATACAAATTTCTTGTACATACACATGTATGTACTTATTCTGGGTAGTCTGTCTGTTCCACTGATTTTGTTGATTATCTTTAGATCAGTTCCACTCAGCTCAGATGGCTGTTCATAGACACTCTTAAAGTTAAGCCAGGTATGGTAGTTCAAGCCTGTAATCCCAGCACTCTGGAAGCTGAGGCAGGGAGATTATCTAATGAGACTCTTGGTTTTGTTTTTGCTATCTGATAATGTTTGGTCTATATTTCTTTTATATCAAAGTTGTTTACATTATTTGAGGCCCTTTCTTCTTATGTAAGAATTTTGAAATCCATCTATCAATTTCTGTTGAAAAGTCTGCTAGGATTTTACATGGCATTTTGTTCAGTGTGTTGGTCATTTGCTAGAATTTTGGATCTTATACTGCTGAGTATTCTGATCCAAAATTAAAGTCTGTATCTTTAGAGCACTAATTTCTTTCTTCGTGTGCATGTGTTTGTATGTGTGTCATTGTGTGTATACGGGTGCTCATGCTCATGTGTGTACATGTGTGTAGAGGTCACAGGTAGGCACAGAGGATCTTCTTCAGTTACTCTCTACCTTGTTTGCTTGTTACTTTTTTTTTTTTTTTTTCAAGACAGTGTCTCACTATATAGGCCCGGCACTCACTCTGTAGACCAGGCTGTCTTCTAACTCACAGAGTGCCTGCCTCTGCCTCTGCCTCCTGCATGCTAGGATTAGCAGGATTAAAGGCATGTGTCACTATGCCCAGTTTCTACCTAATTTATTTTTGAAGTTAGTGTCCTTTTTGGAGAAGATAGGGAATGGGGACAGTCTTTGAGGTGGTTTTTTTGTTGTTGTTGTTGTTTGTTTGGTTGGTTTTTTTTTTGTTTTTGTCTTTGAGTTTTGAGAGTAAGTTTAGAGCGGAGGAGGAGGAGGCCATTCTGGGAGAAAGGTTACCAGTCTGTGAAGTTGTTGTCAGGGAATGCTGAAGGGGACAGTGGACGGACAGTTTCCAAGGGCATCCCTGGGAGACAGTAAGTCTGGAAGGTAGAGTATTTTAGGGGTTATTATTTTAACGTGGCATGTTTATTTTTATAACTTCTCTTATTTGAGGAGATGCAGTGTCTTCGGGGTTGTGTGACCATAGACCATTTTCTTATCTGAAATGATGTTTGGCACAAGAAACCCGATGCTTAGTGCTAAAGTTGCTTTGCAGGATATTTACCCAAAAGCTTGGCTTCAGTTAGGCTTATCTTAGTTTTCATGTATAGGATTTCGCTAAGTAGGCTCTTTGCCTCTTATGGAAAGATGCTCTGGAGTAGCCATGTGAATGTTTTCATAGAATAAGATGTTTATGGTCAGTGAGATGGCATTTGTTGCCAAGCCTGATGCCTGAGTGCAAAACATGAACCCCTGTGGTGGAAGAAGAGAACTTGACTTGCTCAGTTTGTCCTCTGACCTCCACATATTCCATGGCATATGCATGTCTGCACACATTTGTACACAAATGTTTACACATATCTGTACACATGCACATATGTACATAGGTAAATAGAAAAAAAGATTTTTATACCAGGAATATAGTGGGCGTGGACAGTGCAGATGTTATGGGCTTTCCTCTTATCAGGTGAAGGAAGTACATCGTGTGAGAGGAAATACTTTCCCCAAGCCCCTCTGCCATGCTTACCTTCCTGCCTTCCTCCCACGTGGTTGTATATTTATTTTGATTGGGTCAATATTCATTTTATAGTATTACAACTCATGCTATTTATATTAAAGCACTTTTTCTTTTTGTTTTTAATGGCACTAATAATCATCTAGTGGCACTAATAATTATCTTGTTTTCTTGTTTGTTTAGTTTTCTGTGAACTGAGTCTCAAGCTCAGACTTTCTGCCAGTTGTCTCAATATTCTTCCAGAGTTTTTAGTTCCGTTAAGTATGTTCTTGACTTCATCTGCTGAGACAGTTCTTGGAAGTCTTCTGACATATTTCAGTCTGCACTAGTGACCCTGATGAGTATTATGTGGCTCTTGTCATATAATTTACTTTCATTTAATCCTAGACATTCCTTTAGCCTTTCTACTATGCTGATTTTTTTCATTTTCCTATTTTCATTCTTGATTTATAGTTTTGTTTTAGTGTTGTTTAAATCACAGAGTCTTAATGAGAAGTGGTATATGGGGTATATAGTGTATCTCCTTGTTGTGTCTAAGAATGCCTTTATTTTACCATCATATTTGATAAATTTTGGGTTTAGATAGGAAAACATTGCTGTTAAGCTTCTGATCTTACTGTCTGAAACTCTTTAATGTTTGCTTCCTGTATGTAATGCACCCCCTCTCAGTTTTGTAAGCTATTCTCTGTCTCCAGTATTCTATCATTTTAATTTTATTCATTGAATTGGATACTAAGGATATTATTTAAAATTATCTTAGGGGTAATGTAACTCCTCGATTTATCCCATCTCAGTTACACTATCTTAGCTTGCCAGATGGTTCTCTTAACTTTTTAAACATTTGCTGGTGATATTTGACAGAAATCAGAAAACACAAAAAGGATAAACAACAAATTAGAGAACGCAAACATTTAGTTGTCACTCAGGCAGCAGCAAATTGCCATCATTTTTCTCAGTGAAACACTCCAGCAGTGCTGCCTTTTATTAGTCTTCCTCCTTTCCCCTGTTCCTCAGCAGTGGTTTCTTTTTGTCTTTGTACTGTTTAATACATTTACGTATCAAGACTGGGCCTCACTATGTAGTCCTGTGTACATGGCACATATGGAACTCCCTATGTAGACCAAACTGGCCTCAAACTCACAGACATGCACCTACTTCTGACTGAGTGCTGGGGTTAAAGGCGCATGACACTGTCTGTGCCCATCAATTTTGTCTGGTCCTGAACCTTATCATATGTATTCTTTCCACCTGGTATCTTTGATTGATATTGTCTTGAAGACTAAAGCATGTCTTACATAGTTTCAGTACTATTGTATTTTTTTGCTATACTGTTTTATATGGTCTTGTGAGTGGTCTATAAACCATGTTTTGTTTTGAATGAGTGAATTTATCAAGCAAACAACAGTATGCTTAGTACATACAGAGTAGCAAATGGTAGATTTTGTTAGGTTCTTCTTTTGTATTTTCTTCTACATTTTGAAAGTTACCTTGTCAATTGAATTACAAGTTCTTTTGATTGAGATTGTATTAGCTTATGGGTTAGTTTGGGAAGCATTGGTATACTTTTTTTTTTTCCTTTTGTCCTGGCGTCACTCAGGGTGGGCCCTGGGAGGGGCCTGTTGAGTTTCTTGTCACCAAAAATGTTATGATACTGTGGGAGAGGGACCTTGGTGGGAAGCCCCATGGCTGTTGAGGGCAGGCAGACAGAGCTTACTTGAGAGGTTTTGCTGGGGGAAGGGAGGGAGCATCGAGAGAGGGCAGGAAAGAGGGAATTGGTATACTTATGTCTGATAATTCACAAAGCAGATATCATTAATTTGTTCATCTTTAATTTCTCTCAGTCTAGTTTTCTGAATGGGAATCATGTTTTTGGTATGATTTAGTCCAAGGCACATTGTTTAAAAAATTGTAAGTGCATTTTTGAAATTTTTATTACTAGCTTTGTTGATGGTATATAGAGTTGAAAATTTGGGTTTTTTAATGAATTCAAACAATTTATTTATAAAGTAGTTTTGTCCTGAATGAGTATATTAGTCTGGAGTCTCAGAGAAAAAGAATTAATCACACACGTGCTTGTATCCACAGTTTAAAAGAGATTTACTCTGAAGAAATTGGCTTACACAATTAGAGACGCTAATAGATTAGATTGAAGCTGCACACACGGGAAGGGCAGTCCAACTTTCTAATTCTACCAGTTTAGATGATAACTTCATCTGACTCTCTCAGCAGGACACTCACACGTGTTTAGCTGGATATATCAGTACCCAGGAATCATCAAAAGGAATAACCAAATCATCTGCTAATTATATTTTTTCTAATTTTTTTTTCTGTATTTGTGTGTATGCATGTGTATGCCCGCTAGAGGAGGATTTTGGATGTCGGCTAGAGGAGGATATTGGCTGTCCTTCTCAATCATTTCCTGTCTTATTCTCTTAATTCAGAGTTCCCCTGTAACACTAAGTCTTTCTGCCAAGTTACCTGAGCCCTGCTGCCAGGTGAGCACTTTCTGCCAGGCCGCCCAAGTTCTGCCCGCTGCCACGTTAAGGTCCCAAGTAACACACAGAGACTTATATTAGGTACAAATGTTGCTTGGCCAATGACTAGGATTTCTCATCTGCTATCTCAGTCTTAATTATCATAAATCTATATATTTTATAAGACTTATCGTACTGACTTATGGGACACCAGCGGCAAGCATCCTGTCTTCCCAGGTTCACATGGTGACTCTGCTTTCTCCTACCTTTCCCAGAATCCTCCTTGACTCCTAGTCCCACCTATTTTGTTTTCCTATTGGCCAACAGTGCTTTATTTATCAACCAATAAGACAATCATATACACAGAAGGACCTCCCCCATCATTCCCCACTGAACCTAGAGGTAGGCTGGTATCCAGCAAGCCCCAGGGATCCTCCTGCCTCCACTCCCCACATTGCTGGGGTTATTGATTTTTCTATGTGGGCCTAGAGATTCGAACTCAGGTCCTTATGCTTGAGCAACAACCTCTCTGAACCATTGAGCCACCCCTCAGACCCTGTTATTTTGAGACAAGGTCTCTCTACATAGCTCTGGCCCTTCCTAGAACTCACTGTGCATCAAGGCTGGCCTCCAACTCAGAGAGTCCACTTCTGTCTTGATGCTGGGACTTCATCTGGTACAGACCCATGTTGGCCCTGCGCATGCTGCATTCATATGTTCATCTGTGAATTCAAATGTTCATCGTTCCTGCTGTGTTTAGAAGGCCTTATTTCCTTGGTGTCTGCCATCCCACTGGCTCTTAAATCTCTCTGCCTCCTGCCCTGAGCACTAAGGGCAGGAATTTGATGGAGAAATCCCATTGAGGGTTGAGAGTTCCAAGGTATCTTACTTTCTGCACATTGTCCATTGTGGGTCTCTGTATTTGTTCCCATCTACTGTAGGAGTAAGTTTTCTGATAATGGCTGAGCAAGACACTGATGAGTATAGCAGAATGTCACTAGAAGTCATTTTATTGCTATGTTCCTTTAGAAGAACAGTGTAGTATTTGGTTTTCCCCTAGGTCTTTGGCCTATTTAGTCTTAGATTCTTAGACACCTAGCAGTGTCAAAGATGGGTTCCATCTCAAGGAGTGGACCTTAAATTCAATCAGATATTGGTTGTTTACTTCCATAGCTTTTGTGCCACCAATGTATTTTGCAAGCAGGTCACCATTGTAGATTGTAGATTGAAGGGTTTGTATCTAATGATGTTTACTTTTCTCTTTTGGTGGTCTGCACAGTACCTTCCAGTGCCAGGAACTCTAGTCAGTAGGGATGAATGCTCTTTCTAGGTAGGCACCAACTCAAATGCACCATGTTCAATGAGTTGTGCTGGTGTTGTCTTGCCATCAGTTTGTGGGGAGCAACCAGTAGCCCTGCCTTGCCTTCTCTTGATCTCAGAGGCAAGCTTTCATTATTTTATTAACTATGATTTTATTGGTCCTTGAAAAGATTAGTAAAGTTGGTAGCTCCCTGAGATATTGCTCAAAAAAGAAAGAAGACACAAATATTAATGTAGGAGTGAGAGGAGGTGTTTCACTACCCATCCCACAGATTTAGAGGATAGAAGAGGATGTGATACATTATTGTATGCCTTGGTAATTTTCAGCAGGGGTCTACTCCATGTGTAAGGGAAATTTTCATGCTAAATTTTGATAATGAAATTAACTTATGCTAATTTCTTTGTGGAAAGGCTTTTCAATACTGAGCCAGTTTGTAAGGATATTTAAGATTCCTGTTATGTGTGTCGGTAGTACTGATATACTTTTAATATTATGACATAAAAAGTTGGAGCAGTGCCTAATTTTTTTCAACAACTATTTGCATGCAATATTCAGGTATAACTGTTATTTACTGTGTTTTTTATATCCAGTCACACACACTGGATTATTAGGATAAATTACTAAGTTCTAGCTTTAGAAAAAAATTGTAAGGGCTCAGCATAACTGATTAGTGAGTGGCAGTAAGGTGAACAAAGCCATTGTGAAGACTGAATAGAACCTACCTCAGACTGTCTCTGGTTTCAAAGGTATCTCTGTCTGTTACTGGTACTCAGGATCTAGTTTTCACAGTCTTCTAGTAGATACTTTAGGTAGGTTAAAGATAGCTATGGTTCCTCTAGAATTACATTATAATATTTTAGGGGAGTATGCCTTGTTGTGTGTGTGGGGGCATTCATTTGTGTGGGGGTGTTTGGGTAATTGCATGAGTATGTGTGTGTATTTATTTGTGTGGGTGCATGTATTGATGTGGGTGTGTCTGGGTACATGTGTGTGCATGTGGAGACCAGAGATCAGCCTTAGGCATCACTCCTAACCTTGTTTTTTTTTTTTTTTTTTTTACTTTTCCAGTGAATTTTTATTAGTAGTTGCATCATGATTCAGGGTCCCAAGGTAGGGACCATCATATACCCAGGTCCCCCTTAACTATATGGGAAGGACAGAGAAGAGGAGAGGTGGGTGGAGTCAGGTCAGATCTTCCCAGGAAACTGGGAAGTGCCTTCTGCTCTTCGGTCATCCCAGGCTGAAACCCATGATACAGGGCAGAGGGACTTGTACACACGCCGGTACCACTCACACATGGAGACATCACCCCCCTTCGAAGTCATGGTCTTCTCGAAGCGGTGGAAGTCCAAGTAGTTCTGCCAGCAGTTCTTGGTCTGGTTCTGGTTTGGGAAGCGGCTGTCAAAAGGGGCAGTTTTGTAGTTCTTGATTTTAGTCTTGATGTCTTCAGCCATGGTGCTAACTCCTCACGGCTGCCAGGGAGCAGCGGACGCTCAATGTGACCCTCTCACCTTGCTTTTTGAGGCATGGTCTCTCTATTGCCTGAAACTCACCAAGTAGACTGGGGTGATTGGCCAGCTGAAATGGTCTAGCCAGCTTCACCTACCCAGGGCTGTGATTACAGGCATGTGCCATCATGCCCAGCTTTTACATGTGTTATAGTGATGGAGCTCAGGTTCTCATATATACAAGACAAGCCTTTTATTGACAGCTATCTCCCCAGCCTTGAACATGGTTTTGTTGTATGTTGTTTTTAATAGTGGGAAGTAGAGGGTTCAATGACATTTTATAGAGTCTCAGAATTTAAAAAAAGTTTAAAGACAGCTTAAGAAAAAGGAACACAGACCAACAAATAGTGTTTTTATTTAAAATTTGTTTTAAATTTTTTTGTTTTTAATTTTATTTATGTATATTCGTGTATGTATGTTACATATTGTGGCCAGAAAGATATTAGAATCCATGGAGATGGAATTATAGGCAGATGTGTTGCTGGACACTGAACTCAGGTCCTCTAGAAGAGGAGCAAGTGCTCTTAACCACTGAGCCATCTCTCCAGCCCCTTTATTTAAAAAAAATTAAAAATATTTTTATTTTATGTGTGTGAGTGTTTTTCTACATGTATATCTGTGCACTACATGCATGCGGTGCTCACGGAGGCCCGAAGAGGACATATAGATCCCCTGAATCTGGAGTTACAGACAGTTGTGATTTGTCATGTGGGTGCTGGGAACCTAACCATTGTCTTCTGCTAGAGCAGCAAGTAGTCTTCATTGCTTAGCCATCTCTCTAGCTACCCATATACTTTGGCTTTAAAAATATTTATATTGGTATATAATCATTTTAGTAAAATATTAACTACATGTAGGATTCTTATTGAATTTGCTCATTTCATATTATTTTGCTAGTGCCTTAACTGAGAATTTTTCTTTTCAAGGTTCAGGAGCAAGTACATCCTACCCTTTCAGCTAATGAAGAATCCCTTTATTACATTGAAGAACTGATTTTTCAGCTGCTTAATAAATTATGCATGGCTCAACCAAGGACTGTTCAAGATGTGGAGGTAAAAATTACGTTATTTAAAAAAAAAACATAAAATTAATTTTTAGATCTGCCTCTTTGTCATTCTCGATTTCTATGGAAACTAAAACCACTGAAATTGCATGTGATTGATATATATATATTCAGTTCATTTTCAAGAAATATAAAGGAAAATTGCTAGGCAGTGGTTAGCACATGCATTTAATCCCAGCACTCAGGAGGCAGAGGCAGGTGGATCTTTGTGAGTTCTAGGACAACCTGGTCTACAGAGAGACCCTGTCTCAAAACAAAATGGAACAAATCAAAACAAAACAAAAGGCACCTTTCTTCCCCAGATTTGCAAAATTCTTGAATAGAAACTTTAAAAGGAAGTTTATGCTAATTGTCTATAAGCACATGAAAAATTGCTGAAGTTCGGAGGCCACCTGAAAAACAGAAATTCAAATCATAATGAATTTCTTCATAGCCACCAAAAGTGAAAAATTTTAAAAAGGCTGGTTATATTACATATAGGCAAATATGTAGACTGCCTAGAACTTTACATTATTAGTGGGAGTATAAATGATATAATAACTATGCAAAATTGCTTGGCAGTGTCTACCAAAGTTACTTCAATGCCTAACATATAGCCCAGTAGTTGTACTCTTAGCTATGGAGATTAAAAATATGTGTTCATAAGTGATATACACATGAACAAGCAGTTTAATTTGTAATAGCTAAAGGTTACAAAAAGCTCAACTTTCTATCAGTAAAAGTGTGTGCACTGGTTACTTTTACACAGCTGTCATCAAAAGGTCTCTGAGAGGACAACTTAAAGGCCAAAGAATTTATTTCAACCCACAGTTTGAGAGGGTTCAGTACATAACTGCTTGGGTCCCTCCCTGCGTTGGAGCAGGTCACGGCAGTGGGAATGGAGCACGGAAAGAGAAGCCTGCTCACCTCACAGTAGACAGAGCAGAGTGTGGGCTGACTGGGGACCAGGGGTAAACTTAAAAGCACGTGTCCAGTTTTTGACCTACTTTCTCCAACTTGCCCTACTTTGTAAAGTTCACAGATCCTCCCAAAATAGTACCACCATGTATTAACAACCATTTTAACACACGAGCCTATAAAAGACATTTCATGTTCAAGCCATAACGTTTCACCTGGCCAAAAGACTCATCACCATCTCATAATACAGAATGCTTCTTGTCTATCTCCAGAGTTTCCAAAATTCTTGATAATTCTAACATTGTTCTTAAGCTTTAATCTAATGTTTCCAATAAGATCAAAGCAATCTCTTAGTTATGACCCTCTGTAAAAATCAAAAAGAAAATTACTTCCAATATGGCACAGGGTTAACAGGCCCATTCCAAAAGGGGGAAGAGGGGTGCAGAAAAGCATGATAGGACCAAAGTAAGACTAAAACCCAGCAGGGAAAACGCAAGTACTGTAGCACCATGTCTGGCATCCAGGCTGTGTTGAGATGTGAGGTCCAACATGCTTGGGGCTGCTCCACTCCTGTGGCCTTGCCATTTGTACCTGACATGACTTTCTCTCTGAAGCTTACCTCAGTATACATTTCACACACCTGGTATCACCAACATCCTGGTATCTCCACTGCAACTCAGACTTTCTTACAGCTTCACACACTGCCTTCTTGGGGGCTTCCTGCAGGGATCCTAACCCTGTCACTCATTGCCTGCTTTGAATTCTGGGTGGAAGCCTACATGACCTTCATCACTCTTGTATTTTGCATGCCTGAAAAACTAGTACTGTTTGGATAAGACCATGGACTGTCACAAGCTTGAGCTATAGCCAGGTTGTATAAGACCATAGCAGTAGCTGCCTCTAGGTATCTGAGCTCTTTCCCAGATGACTGGACAGGGCATCTGGTAGCTCAAAGCCAAGTCTTTTAAATGAGTTAAAACCTCTGTACCCTGATTCTGCAGTGGGTAGGTTCTGACCAATTCCGTACATGTCTTTATATCATCTTTCCCATTACCCTAGTGAAGGACTTTTTCTTTCTGTGGTGTGGGGCGGAGATAAGGCAGCTGTTGAGACAGACTGACCTTGAACTTACTATGTAGCCTTATTCCTTGATCCCCCTGCCTCCACCTCTCGAGTGCTAGAATTACAGGCATGCACTGACATACTGGCTTGTTTTTTTTTATTTTGTTTTTCTTTTGGGTTTTTAAAAAAATGTCACTAATCCTTTTTTCTAAGATTTATTTTTATTTATGTGTATAGATGCTTTGCAGAAATGTATGTCTTTGCACTACATGCATGCTTAGGTTAGGCCAGAGGCCCTGTCAGCATAGTCTTCACTGCCCACACTCTAGTAGCATTCTTGCCTTCTGACTGCTCCCTAGAGCTAAGTCCTAACTGAAGCACCACAGGCTTTTGCTGGTCTTTGTTTCCAACCTTCTGCAAACCCCTTCCAAAGGTTTCAAAACCATTGCACAGGTTATCATCACAGCAGTGGCCCAGCTGTACTCTACCAATATCTTGTATTCATCAAATTTTTGTCATGGTGATGAAATACCTGATGTGAACAGCTTATAAGGAGGAAAGACTTATTTTGACTCATGGTTTCAGAGGGTACAGTCAGTGGTCGTTTAGCTCATGTCTAAGTTTGTAATGAGGCAGACTATCCTTGTAGCAGAGGCCTTTGGCAAAAGCTGTTCATTTTATGAAGAAATGAGAGAAGAATACAAGGAGTGCAAGGAGAGAGAGATACAAGAAAAATCCACAGTAAGAATAGCCTTGTCTCCAAATATTTCTATTATATAGTGAATTCATTGAGGGATTGATGCCTTGATTAGGTTAAAGCCCTTAGGATCCAGGTACTTTGTCCAAAACCCATCAACTTGAAAACAAGCCCCTAATACATGAGACTATGTGGAAGATTTCATATCCCAATAACAATAGGCAGAAAAGTCAGGTTCCCTAGAGGAACAGTACCTATAGAATAGATATATATTAAAAGGGGAATTATTAGATTGGCATACATAATATAGGTTAGAGTAGAACCACAGTTGGCTGTCTTCACATAGAAGAGGTGATAACCTAGTCATTTTTTAGTTCATGAGACTGGATCCTTCAGCAGGCCCAGTCTGCTGCTGGATACATACAGTATTTCTGGAGAGCCACTTAAGTTCACATTGGAAGGCCAAAGAAGTTGGTTTCCCAAGGCTGGAGAGATGGCTCAGTGGTTAAGAGCACTGACTGCTCTTCCAGAGGACCTGGGTTCAATTCTTAGCACCCACATGGCAGCTTACAAACTGTAACTTCAGTTCTCAGGGACCCAACACCCTCACTCAGACATACATGCAAGCAAAATACCAATGCGCATAAAATTAAAATAAAATAAATTATATATGTATATCTTTCCAGGTTAGCAAGGCTGAGAGCATGAGCAGCATGATAGATACACTCATGAGCAAGGGCAAAGTCAAGCAGGCTAAAAAGCAAAAGCTTTCCCCTTAGACCTTACATCTAGGCAGCTGCCAAAGGCAGCCAGCCACTCTAGGAGATGGTCTTGCTGTCTGAATGTACTTGTAGGAAATAGCCCCACAGGCCTACCCAGAAGCTGTCATAGTTGGTTCCAGATCTAATTACACTGATAACCAAGATTAACATTCCCAGTGGGTAAAAAAAATGTAGTAGATTCATAAAATTAGTGTTAGAAATAAAATAAGAAAATGAAAAATGAGTGATAATAGCTGCATTTCATAAAAACGTAGGGTAAAAAAGGTCATACCCCAAATAATACGTGTGATCTTTCATTTTATGAACTTTAGATGCTGCTAATACCAATGGTGTTAGCAATCAGGGACCAAGATGGCTCAACATGGAAGGTGCTTGTCATCTGATGACAGAATGATGACATGAATTTGATCCCTGCAACCCATATAAAGTTAGATGGGGAGAATCATTAACGCTGTCTTCTGACCTTCACAGACATTCTGTGGCACACACACAACAATAAGGAATGAGGGCTGAAGATCAAGATTATAGAAATGTTCTATGTCTTTTTTGTTTGTTTGTTTGTTTGTTTGTTTTCTTCTAGACAGGGTTTCTCTGTGTGGCTTTGGAACCTGTCCTGGAACTCACTCTGTAGACCAGGCTGGCCTTGAACTCACAGAGATCTGCCTCTCTCTGCCTCCCGAGTGCTAGGACTAAAGTTGTGCACCATGGCCCTGTGTCTGCTGGTATTATAGGTGTGCCACGATGACTGGTGACTTTTTTAAAAACCAATTTTTTTTTTCATTCTTGGGATCAGAACATACTATATATACCCCTGCCTCTTTTGTATTAAAAGGACTAATCAGGGTGGGTTATGTATGTGTTTTCTATTTATAAACACTTCTGCTGTGATCCAAACAGGAAAGAGTACAAAAGACCTTTCCTCATCCCATTGATAAATGGGCAATTGCTGATGCACAGTCTGCCATCGAGAAACGGAAACGAAGAAATCCTCTTTTACTACCTGTGGATAAAATCCATCCTTCTTTGAAGGTAATAAAAGATTAGAAACTGGGGGAATTCTTCATAATAAGTAATGCTTCATATCGTATTGATGTGTGTATATATGGTAGTAATGGTCTGTTTGTATATGCATTATAATATGTGTATGAAATTTTAAAAAAGGGACCTAGGGTGTATGTCAGTGACATGCTTTGCCTGAGTGATACCCTGGGATGAATCCCTAATGTGCTGTCCACCCACCCCCAAAGGAAAGAATGAAATATATAAATAAATGTGCCCTAATGAACTCCATGGCTCATACTAATAACACATCAATACTAATAACACATCGTGGCACTTGGTATCTTCCAATGACTACTGCACTACTACCCCTTGCCAATTCTAATGTAATAGACCCTGATTCTCAATGTTTGTTATGAAGCAAGTGCAATATCAAACGTCACTGAGTGTTTTTAAATTAACCTGCATACTTTGGAAAAGAACACTAGAGAATAATCTATAGAATATGCTTGGTGTGTGTAGCCTTGAAGACCTTTTGGTGGAAGTTTCAATAACCCCCTCATTATAGTTTGTTTTCTGGTGCTGTGATAAACACCACAACCAAAAATAACTTGGGGAGAAAAGGGTTTATTTCAGCTTATGCTTTATAGCCCATCGCTGAGCAAAGCCAAGGCAGGAGCTTCAAGCTCAAACTATGGCAGAACACCGCTTACTGGCTTGCTCTCCACTGCCTCCTTGGCTTTTGTTTGTTTATTTTGTTTTGGTTTATTTATTTATTTATTTATTTATTTATTATGTATACAGTGTTCTGCCTACATGTATACCTCCTGAAGACCAGAGAGAGCACCAGATCTCACTATAGATGGTTGCGAGCCACCGTGTGGTTGCTGGGAATTGAACTCAGGACCTCTGGAAGAGCAGTCGGTGCTCTTAACCTCTGAGCCATCTCTCCAGCCCCGTTTCATGCCTTTTTTAAAATTGTTTTTTACTTATTTGTTTTGTTTTATTTGTCTGCTTGTTTTATAGACAGAAAGAGAAAGAAGGCTTGGAGTTAGACGGGTGGCAAAGATCTGGAGGAGATGAGGGAGAGGAAACAGTGATCAGAAAGTACTACATGAAAAAATTAATTTCAGTTAACAAAGTATAGCCCAATATTTTCTGTTAGAATCACCTATTGTTGTTTGATGAGATAGCAGACTTGTTAGATTATATATTTTTTGTAGGACTAATAATATTAGGATCAACCATTAATTTTATATCCTATGGCAGTGGTTCTCAACCATTCTAATGCTTCGACCCTTTAATACAGTTCCTCATGCTGATGACCCCAATCATAAAGTTACTTTGTTGTTACTTCATAGCTGTAATTTTGATAGTTATGTAGTGTAAAAACCTGTGTTTTCCAGTGATCTTAGGTGATTCCCAAAGTCATTACCCACAGACTGAAAACCACTGTCCTATGGTACCCATATATTGAGATATTCTGCTTTTAAAAATTTGTTTATGGGGTGGTCAGTGCTGGCACACACCTTTAATCCCAGCACTTGGGAGACAGAGGCAGGAGGATCTCTGTGAGTCTGAGGCCAGCTTGATCTACAGAGTGAGTTCCAGGACTACACAGAGAAAACCTGTCTCAAAAAAAAAATTGTTTATGAGCAAAACTGGTAGATAGGAATTTTTTTCTTTCAGTGGTGAAGCTTAAACTCAGGGCCTTGCTGTGGTACTTAACTGCTAAGCCACCCAGCACTGAGGTAGGAGTTTTGAGTATTTAACTGATACTGGACAGGCCTTTTGTTTTGGAATTGAATTATATATATACATTTTTTTTAACAGGAAGTTTTGGGGTACAAAGTGGACTACCATGTGTCCCTCTACATTGTGGCCGTATTGGAGTATATCTCAGCAGATATTTTGAAATTGGCTGGTAATTATGTTTTTAATATCCGGCATTATGAAATATCTCAGCAAGACATTAAAGTGTCAATGTGTGCAGATAAGGTAAGTGTTTAAAAGTATTGGAGCTTAAATTGAAGATCTATATAGCATTTGTTTTACTCTTTTAAAATTAATTTTAATGGGGTTTCTTTTTAAGTTTATGAAGGCTTTTATATATTAAATTCACACATTTTAGGTTAACACATCAAATATAAGCTGATAATAGAAATACTTCTAACTGCAATACAAATAATTAGTTCCTTTTTTAGTACTAGGGATCAGAACTGGCGCTCTGCAGGCTCTTTACAGGTGCTTTGCCACTGAGCTGTCCCTTCCCTGCCTCTCTCTGCCTTTATTCATTTCATGTATTTGCATTTTTTTTAAGAACATGAATTCCTCTTACATTTATTTGCCTCTCCTGTGAGTGTGTGTTTGTGAGTGTGTGTTTGTGAGTGTGTGTTTGTGCTCACAGAGAGTGCATGTGTGTACGTGTGGAGGCTGGTGGACAACTTTCAGGTATCCTATCTCTCCTTCTGCCATGGGATTATCGGGTTATCAGGCTTGTGGCACATGGCCTTACCTGCTCAGTCCTCTCCCTGGCCCTCTTGTTTTGGGGACAGGATTTCACTGTGTAGCTCAGGCTGGCTTTGAACTCACTGTATAGCTCAGACCAGCCTTAAATCCATGATCCTCCTGTTTACGCGCTGAAGTGTTAGGATTCTCAACTGCGTCAGCACATTGGGTTTAGTTTTTTTGTACATGATGATACTAGGTTTTTGTTTTAAAGCCATAGTCTCACTGTGTAGCTCTAGCTGGCCTGAAACTTGCTTTGTAGACCAGGCTGACCTTGAATTCCTAGTTGTTTCCTTGCCTCTTCCTCCCAAGTATTGGATTTAAAGGGTTGTGCCTTCATGCCAGGTAATATATTAGTAAATTTTATAATTCCTGATACTGGAAGACAGAAAATACTAGCTTTGCAAAATATGGTATTTCCAGAGTTTAGGGTCTGTGGTGGTGGGGGGCGGTGAATTCTCTTTTTCAAGCAAGAATCTTTATATACAGGGGGAAAAATCCACACAGATCAGTTGGAGGAAAGTAGTTTTAGATAATGTTTATTTTATTCAGTATTTTCTTCTTTCATAGCTTTATAATGACAGGGTATTACCATTTTAACTCAGGCTGGCCTAGAGCTTGCCTAGACTGGTATGAAACGTGGGATCCTCCTGCCTCTTTTGTGCTGGAATTCTAGGCTTGAGCCACCATACACTCCTGAGATTTAAATTTTTAAAAAGCTAATATACAGAGTTGTTTCTGGTACAATGAATATAAGTAATTGTTGAGAACATGCTTTGGTTACTGCCCTCTGGTCACTTCTCTCTGGATCACCGGTTCCTTTCTTCCTGTTCATAGGTACTGCTTGAGGGAAAATTCAGTCTCCCCCTCCCTTTCCCTCTCCCCTTCCTCTTTTTTCCTCCTTATGTTTCTCATCTACTAATTTGGCCTTGCTTGAAGGATCCGTCCTGAACAAGGAAAGTGCAGCATTGAATAAGATAGCAATCTTGTGTTAAAGTGAAAATATCATAGACAAATAACTCAATACAGTGTGATTTCAACATTATAGCAGTAAATCCAGTGTGCATTGGAGAAAGCAATCAGCTCATGTGAAATCGAGGAGGACTTAATGGAGGAGATTGCTGAAGCTGGCACCTCTGGCCTAGTGCACACCAGTGGTTGTCAGCCTCAACTGACATTAGAACCACTAGGAAGGTTTGTCAGATGCTGCTGTTTGCAGAGATTTAACTGACCTTAGTTCAACTTCTAAGCCATATTATTTTTTGAAAATGCTACCTTTTTTTAACCTACAGTTAAGATCTGTTACTCTGCACTCTAATTTAAAAGCTGATTTTCACTTGCATTTTATTGTAGAAATTTGTCATTTTTGACTTCTAAAATCACGATTACATACTTTTTGTTACTCTGAAAGTGACTTAACCAGATAGAAGAGCTGGAAGTACAGTACATTCTGGGTCATTCTGATAGTAAAGTATCTGCATAGGATGCTCTACTGACAAGAGCATTTCCCGCAGAACAATAGTGTCACAGTCAGAATCCAGCACATCTGTGCAGTGTGCTCTTGTTCCATGATATCCTGTATAGCAAAATGACTTAGTCAGAGTCATACATTATCTACTTAGTTGTCATGACTCTTCTCCCAGAAAAATCTCTTTCTTCTCTAACTTTTATAACCTTAACACTGGAGAACTACGAGTCAGGTGTTAATAGCCCTCAGTTTAGAATTTTTCTGCTGTTATGTTTTGACTAGAATCAGGTTGTAGTCTTCAGCAGGAATTCATAGAAGTACACTGTGCTCTCACTATATTTTCCCACATGGCATTCAAAATAATTTCAGTGCCATTCATTAGTGATGATGCTGTCTGCCAGTCTTCTCTTTCAGTCCCTGTTTTCCCTAATGTAATTAACAAGTGCTTGTGAAATATTTTGAGACTGTCTCTTATTCCTTACTACTCTTTAAGTTTGTTGGTTCATTTAAATATGGATTTACAGGTTCTAACTCTTCTCAGTGGGTGATAATTAGTTATTTAGATAGTCAAAATATTCCAGATTTGACCAGGTCAAATGGAAGCTCCACTTGATTTTATTTCGGTCACATTTTGAAATAATTTCTTTTTGTTTATTTTTAAGTATAAATTGACAAGTTGTGGGTTTATACTTCAGGAGTTACACTGTGGCTATGAGTTATAAACACAGTATGGAATGAACTTTACTATTATTTGTCAACTCAAATATGTATATTTGTGGGCTGGAGAGATGGCTCAGAGGTTAAGAGTACTGACTGCTCTTCCAGAGGTCCTGAGTTCAATTCCCAGCAACCACATGGTGGCTCACAACCATCCGTTAGGAGATCTGGTGCCCTCTTCTGGTGTGCAGATATACATGGAAGCAGAATGTTGTATACATAATAAATAAATAAAATCTTTAAAAAAAGAGTATTGTTTAAAAAATATGTATATTTGTGGTGAAAACATTTGAAACTTATTCTCTTAGCAATTTTGAAATGTATAGTACATTATTATTTAATATATTCTCCATGCTCTGCATTAGATATAATTTTTTCTCCTAATTGATACTTTTTACCTTTTGGCCCTCATCTCTCATTTCTCTCCCTAGGTTCCGAACCAACATTCTATTCTTTGCTTCAGTAAACATGATTATCTTAAATATGTAGAATTTGTCTTTTGGTAGTACTCTATTTCAGCAGTAGACAGTCTAGGTTCATCTTGTTCAATACAGTACTTGCCAAACTTAGAATTAATTGTTTCTCTAAAACAACAGCAATAACAATAAGCAAAACTTTAGATCCTTTGTAGTACATGGTATTTATAAACCCAAGATGTGGGTAGAGGAGCTCATTGCTGTCGGAGGCACACCGTCTTCACTCATGGCACCCCACTCCCCCCACACCCCGTTTCTCAGTTCTCTAATCCAGTCATTAAGATTCCACTTTAGTCTTCTCTTTTCATATTTGTCATTGAGGAATCTGACTCTGTTTTTCTTAATATGTCTTCTTATTTGAGCAATTCTCCCATCTGTTATCAGTCTCTCTTCTCCCACTACTGTTGTAGGCACCATCCTTCTATCCACTCAGACTCCCAGCATTCTGTGAGTCTGAGTGGGCATGATCTCTACTCTAGTTGGTCATGTTCTCCAACATCAGGCCATGCTTTCCCTACACACCCACCTTGTCCGGTTTTTTCTTAGTGTTTATATATCAATTTTATTTTTGTGTACATGTGAGTTTATGTGCACCAAGTGCATGTAGTGTTTGCAGAGGCCAAAGACAATATCTAGATTTGGTTTTTACCAACACTGACTATAATGAAATGGCCCTCTCCTTGACTTTGAAGCTGTTCTTCTGTGGTTTAAGTATTAACTTTTTAAATGTCTGTATCACCCTGTTACTGAGCTTGCAGACATCTGAACACCCATGGACTTTTATAAATGAGGTACTCTTCTGCTTTTGATTTCTTCAACTCATACTATGGATTTTAAAAACTATAAGCTTAACTCAAATTTAACTGCAGAAAATTTCATACTGTTTTTGAAGTTATCACACATTAAGATATTTTAAAAACATAATTCTGACATTCATTTTAGATACCCTATCCAGCTTTTGGTAGTATATATAAGTTTGAGAAACTTTGCTTTAGTTGAAATTGCTCAACAAAAGTATCTTAAAAGAGCAATATAAAGAATAAGGTTCTAGCCGGGCGGTAGTGGCCCACACCTTTAATCTCAGCACTTGGGAGACAGAGGCAGGTGGATCTCTGTGAGTTCCAAGCCAGCCTGGTCTACAAAGTTAGTTCTGGGACAGCCAGGGTTACATAATGAAACCCTGTCTCAAAAAGCCAATAATAATAATAATAATAATAATAATAATAATAATAATAATAATAATAAAATGTTTTTTTAAACAAATTAAAGACATCCTTCTAGGTTTAAAATGTACTATGTTTCTTCTATTACTTACCTCTTGTCCAGTTCAACATCAACAAATATGTAAACAGCCAGCCAAAAACTGGGCATGGTGGTATATGCCTGTAATCTTAGCACTTAGCAGGCAAAGGCAGGAGGATTGTTACAAGTCTGAGGACAGCCTGGTGTCCACAGAGAATTCTCAGCTAATTCAGGCTGTATATTAGTACTCTGTTTCAGAACGATTAAACAACAGCAATCCCCCAAGAGCCCACAAAAACTAGATGATAACTATTGTAGTCTCTTTTACAACTACTCATCTTCACCCTGGCAGCACACAGAAATATCCTTAAACAAATGGACATGGACTGTGTTCCAGTAAAACTTCATGAAAATAGACAGTGGGCGGGATTTGGCATGTGTACTGTAGTTTGCTGATCCTTGCTTCAGACTTCCTTTTCACAGTCTCCTGTTTGTCACAAGAGACAGTCATGTGCTTAGCTAAAAATGCAGATGACTGTGTTTGTGATTCTAGCTATGTGAATGAATTGATGAGCTTGTTTGACACGGTATGATCTTTGTAAATCTAAAGTTGTTTCTAGGGGTAACTATTTCAAGAGCTCATGGATCATTTGTTTAATAACTATTTGGGAAACTAATATCTAGAGATGCTTAATTACTAGACAAAAAACATGAAAACTTTTTTTTTTTACATTTACAAATAAAAGCAGTATTTGACTGTTGCAAAGTATGCCGACAAAGTGAAGATTACTGAGAACAATCACATCACACTAAAGATGGTAGAACTCAGCTTTGATCGTATCTGCCACTACTGAGGAAAGTAGTATTTAAACTGCCGGAGTAGAATATATGCCAAAGGAGATGCTGTTTAAGATGGCGAAGAAGGAGCGCAGAGTGCTTCTCTGAAGAAGCCTGATTTGTCAGGTCTAGTCGTGATAGGAATAGGCTGTCGTCGTCTTCTCCTTCTCCTTCTCCTTCTCCTTCTCCTTCTCCTTCTCCTCCTCCTCCTCCTCCTCCTCCTCCTCCTCCTCCTCCTTCTTCTTCTTCTTCTTCTCTTCTTCTTCCTCCTCCTCCTCCTCCTCCTCCTCCTTCTTCTCTACTTTTTTTTATTAATTTATTTTTTTTTACATTCCAATCCCAGTTCTCCCTACTTCCTCTCCTCCCGGCTATCTTTTTCTTGCATAGTAATATTCTGTTTCAAACCTTACCTCTGTCTGTCTGTCTATCATCTATCAGTCTATTATTTATGTACTTATTATTTGTTTGTTTATTGGCAACACTAGGAATTGAACCAGCACACACTAAGCAAACTCTGTAGCATTGGGTCATATCCCTGGCCCTTTTTACTTTATTTTGTTACAGGGTCTTGCTGCATTTCCTAAAAGTTAGCCTCAGGTTTGCATTCCCCTGCCTCAGCCTTCTGAGTGGCTGAGTTCGCAAGATTGTCATCACACTCATCTTGGCTCTGCTTGTTATTCTTGTTTTGAACATGACCCCTAAAATGCTTTGTATTGTACTGTCCCTTCAGTAACGTGGGGCTTTAAAATTCATTCCCACTCTAATAGCTTATAACCATTTACACATATACAAGCCCTTTAAGCAAATATTTTTGTGCATGTTTTTAAATCCTTAGACAGTTACTGTCTAGTTAAAGAAAACATGAACAGAAATTTCAGTATAAATTGGGCAATTCTGTGGGAAAGATAGAAGATTGCTAGTAGACAGTGGGGAATCACAGAGAACCTCAAAAACTGTGTTAAGTTTTCATTTGCACTAAGTGATGGAAAGATGGGTGGGGGGTTGTAGCAGGCTTTCTTAGGCCACAGGCCCCCAAATCATGACACAGGACTTCTTATTAGTTATGAATATTCAGCCTTAGCTTATGCTTGTTTCTAGCTAGCTCTTATAACTTAATTTAACCTATTTTTCTTCATCTATGTTTTGCCTTGGGGCTTTTTACCTTTCTTTCATTCTGTATGTCCTATTTTTCCTGCTTCTTCCATGTCTGTCTGGCTGACCCTCGGCATCCCCCCCTCATTCTCTGTTTTTCCTCAAGCCTAGATTGCTCTTCCTACTTATTCTGTCTGCCAGCCTCTCTCCTCTGCCTGGCTATTGGCCATTCAGCTTTTTATTAGACCAGTTAGGTCCTTAGGCAGGCAAAGCAACACATCTTTACATTATTAAACAGATGTAATACATCTTTTCATAGTTAAAGTAATATTCCACAACAGGGATTGAATATGTGAGAAAGGCAGTCTAGACAGGAATACAGGGAACTGACCAGATTTAGAAGGATTTCTGAATTAAGAGTCAACAGGATTTGAGGAGTGATACAAGATAATGTTGGCATGGAGGTAAGTTAACGGCAGTAACACATTTTACAAATCTAAAAATCTCACATGAAAATCTAGATTCCAGACTTTGTTCAAAAAGGAAACACCTGACATTGAACAGTAAACTTTTATTTTAGGTGTATTCCAGCACAGCCAGGGCTGATAGTGAGATTCGGTCTCAAAAAGCAAAGCACAACAAAACAAAACCAAAAAACTAAGTCAAAGCCAGTAGCAATAACACAATGGAGGTAAACGAGAACTGACCAGTTTTAAAAGCTTTGGAGTTACATTCATCAAGACCAGGAAGGCAGGGTTCTTTATTCACTACTGTAATGGACCAAAAGTTGGTACAGTTTCTGGTAACTAGTAGATGATTGAATGAATGAATGAATGAATGAATGAATGAATGAATGAATATTACCTCTTACTATCATAATTGCCTCCCATCTGACAGGACTTTCTTTTCAGAGGTATACCTTTCTTTTTTTCCCCTGAACTCTTAAAAAAATAAAAATAAAATTGTTTAGTGTTTATATGTATCGTGTGTGTATGTGTGTGTGGGGGTGGTTACCGTGGAATTCACGCAGGGTATTGTGTGTGTGTGTGTTACTGGGGAATTCACACAGAGGTCAGAGACCAGCTTGCAGGAGTTGCTTTTCTTCTTCCACCATGTAAGTTATACGTTATGGGATTAACTCAGGTTGTCAGGCTTGGCGGCCAGCACCCTGCTGAGCCATCTTGCTAACTCCTTTCCCCTTTAAAAAAGTAGAATGTACTTAACTTATTTATTTATATGTGTGTGAATGTTTTACCTGCTTGTATGTATGTGCTTGGTGCCCGAGGAGGTCAAAAGGAAGCTTGAGAGTCCCTAGAACTGGAATGCATCTTGACCATTTGCACCTCTAGTGCCCCACAGGAACGCTGACTCCTCCCTCCCATTCCTTCAGGTATCCCAAGTGTGTCCCCCTCACCCACTCACATCTTTCCTGAACTCTTTTTTAATTTTTTTTATTTATATGTATGTGTGTGTATCTACATCAGTTTTGTGCACCATCTGTGTCCAGGTACCCATAGAAGCTAGAGGGGATCACATCCTCTTGAACTGATGTTGTACATAGTTGCAAGCAGCTCTGGCTGTCCTGGAACTTGCTCTATAGACCAGGCTGGTCTCAAACTCAGAAATCTGCCTGCCTCTGCCTCCTAAGTGCTAGGGTTAAGGGCATGCACTACAGATGAACTTTTAACAGTTTTGAATATATAATTAACTAGATCCAACTTAAAAACAATATAAAAATATATAGTCACCTTATTCCCTCCCATTGCTTTTGGTTTATGAATAGTTCTTGCCTATTTGCTAACACCTACACACTGTGCACATAGATGTATAAACAAATACACATAAATAAAGTAATAATGATAAGAAAAAATGTTTGTTTAGTACAGATATAATTTTCATAAAAAATCTTTCGGATGCAAAGTTGAACGAGAGCACTGTGCTTTAGGAAGCTTCACACGATCATAGACACCTGCCTTTATAATGGCATTTTAGTTTTTCCTTCAGTTCTGCCCAGGTGCATACTGTCCTCTTTGCCTCACATCAAGGATGCTGGGTACCAGTTCTTTGCTAGATATCATCAATCCTTCCATTTGTCACGTTTTGCATAAAAATATGGCTTTCATAAGAATACTTACCTACAATCACAGTTGTCTAGGCAGCAGAACTGAGATTTTTCCCTGAAAGCACACTCCTTTTGCTCTTGTATACAACTATGGGTATGTATGGGTGTGTGTATGTCATATGTATGTATACACATCCATGTGTGTTTCAGAAATATTAATTTTGCTATATCCAGTTTAACATCATCTCATCCAACTTTCCCCTAAATTTCCTAATATAAATTTGTGTGTGCAGTGTACAGTTTGTACTGATTAATAATGTCTTAATTGCAATACTTTGGGACAGCTTTACACAAAGAAGGGAAGTAATTGCATTCCTGATTTGTATTTTCCAGGTTCTGATGGACATGTTTGATCAGGATGATGACATAGGTTTGGTTTCTCTCTGTGAAGATGAACCAAGTTCTTCTGGTGAGCTAAACTATTATGACCTTGTCCGAACTGAAATTGCAGAAGAAAGACAGTATCTACGGGAGCTGAATATGATCATCAAAGTATTCCGGGAAGCCTTTCTTTCTGACAGAAAGTTGTTCAAGCCTTCTGTAAGTACTTCGGGTGCTTGAAACTCTGCATATCCCTCAAGCAAATATCAGGTTGAAATTAATCATTAGTTTATTATTTACCTCACTAGTGTGTAATTGTTCTTGTTACATATTTCTGAGTTTTAAAACCATCTGAATTGTTACCTAGGTGTTAAGTGCAGTGACAATAGAGACTCAAGGGGAGGGATTTTCACTGGAATGATGACATTTCTGCTGCATAGTAGCAGGCCTAGTCAGATATAATAAGATCGGTGAAGATGTCTGGAAAGATGTAGCCCCCTCCCTTCTGGTGGGTGCTTGAAGGCTGCGAGCTTCAGCAGTCGATATTTTTAAATGTTGTGGTTTTGTTTTGTTTTGTTTTTGAGACAGGTTCTCACTGAATAGCTCTGGCTAGCCTAGAACTTACTATGTAGTCCAGGCTGACTTGGATCTCACAGATCCACCTGCCTCTACCTCAGAAGTGCTGGGATTAAAGGTGTGTGCCACCAGGCTCAGCTAACAGTGGGAGTTTTGTCTTATTTAACTTTAAAAATGATTCATTTTGTGTGTGAATGTTTTGCCTGCATGTGTGTCTGTGCAGCACATGTGTGCCTGGTGACTGTGGAGGAGAAAAAGAGAGACCTTGGACCCCGGAAGTGGAGCTATGGATGCTTGTGAGCTGCCATGTGAGTGTTGGGATTGAACCTGGTCCTTCAGAAGAGCAGTTGGTGCTCTTAATCACTGAGCTGTCTGTCCAGCCCCAGCAGCAGGAAGTTTAAAGAGAACATTTTATAAGAATCCTAAGTAAAACTCAAAAGCAGTGGTCTGTTTGCAGACAGGACAGGATGGGTAAAGGGCTGGTACAGAGTGCCTTGACCCTCTTTTCTCTCCGTAGCATCCAAAGTCAGACTCTCAGAATGTGAACTTCATGCCTCTAGGCCCAGGATTCAGGATCCAGAGGCAGGAGGATGGGAAGGTACAGACCTGCCTAGGTTACATAGTGAAATGCTGTCTCAAAGTAAGCAAAGAAAACCAGGCCAATTCTAAGAAGTCTGGCTACAAAAACACAGGTTTCTTTCTTCAAGAGTTTTTTTTTTTTTTTTCCTTTCCATACTTTAGCAATATTTAGTCTTAAGCTTACCTATGTTACACCTCCTAAGTTCTCTACTACAATAACTTACATAAACAAATCGGTGCAGTTATCAGACCCAGCTGCTTGAATGCTTCAGAACTGAGAGCTTTTATTCTTTCCAGGAGAATAATTCAAACGATAATCAAAGGTGATATACTTGCCCTTGACTTGCTTTTATTGCATACATTTTTAGTTTAATAATGTTGCTAGCCCCTGCTGATGTGCTAAAATGTAGTCAGGACTTTTTAAAGTACCACTCAATTTTGTTTGATCCTTACAAATGTGACATCACTGTTTCCACTTTCCTGATGTACAATAGTTATGAGTTAGTTAAATTTGATACAGCACTAGGGCTTAGATTTGAGTTCTTTTCTACTACATTATAACTGGTTTTCTATGACAATATTAGGAACAAGAGCTGCAAATGCTATTGGCTAATGTTCTCGTCTATGCCTTTCTTGTGTCTCTTTTCACTGAATTAATGCAGATTTGATAGACAGTCTTTGTTATACTGAAAATTAGAAGTAAGAATTCCTTTTTTCTCCCTGTATCTTCTATAAACGTTTTTCCCACATAGACTACACTGTAAACTTTTGAGTTAAAGACCATCTAAGATCAGAGAATAGTTCTTGAAAAATGCTGGAAAAGAAATAAATGAATTAAGGTTTATCTCAGTTACAAGATGTGTGGCCATGGGGATATTCTCTGGCTCCTTGGTGCCTCTGTTGTCATTTGTGACACAGGGATGTTGATGGTGCCAGGCTGATAAGGGAGCAGGAAGCTGGGAGTGCAGGCCCCTGCTAAGAACATGTGCCTTACAGTCCTTCGAAGTACCAGGTAAACAAATAAGTAGATTTTAAAGGATAGAGCCATGTCAAAGGCTTGTATAGTGTGTGAAACATGAAGTGTCAGAGGTTAATTGTCATTTGCACCTTAACCCATGGTCATTCCCCTTGCATGTTGTAAAAGGAAAAACAAATTCTTTTTGTTCTTTAATCCCTCACTCATAAACTTTATGATCTGTGTGTCTCCTCTGAGCCCCTTGCACACTAAGTAGTTCTTCAGGGGAAAACCTCAGATTATCCTGCCAATTAATTCCATCCTGATGTTATCCTGCTAGAAATTGGCATAGCTGAACAACTCAGACCCAACAGAATACAATAATTGAAGTTCCTGTGACCCCCTCCTAGAGTTTGGTTGACTTGCTGGGCTGGCTCATAGGACTCAGGGAAATGAGGATGTTATATGGGATACAGAGTGAACAGCAATTGAGGAGAGGATGGGACAAGGTCTGAGGGAAGCTGTGCTCCTGGCACCTCCATGTGTCCATAACTCAGAAGCTCATCAACCTTGTCCTAGATCTTTGTAGGACTTGGACTCCATTTTCCTGGCCTGCTCCAGAAGTCAGTGAGCAGAGCAGAGGGAGCACACCATCCCTTTAGCCCTTAGTGGCCTTGCTAGCATGAACTCAAGCGTGATCAGACATTCTGGAAATTCCCAGTGTTTTAGCAGCTCTATCTGAAGAACCAGGACAAAAGGCAAACATTCACATATGTTACACAAGTGGCAGAGCCAGGATTCCATGTGCAGGTTGATCATGTTCATAGCCTATTATATTTCCATCACAAGATAGCAGGGTAATTGTTAACTGTAGCCTGGATAGTAAGTCCTATGATCTGTCTGTGTCTACAGTGCTCATGACTTAATCAAATACAACAGTAATTCAATCATGGCTGTTTGATGACATCTCTAGTTCCTTTTAAACTTTAGAACATGAGCAATAAATTGAACAATCAAATTGTATCTCAATTAGGAGTCATTTTCATTCTGATCCTAACTGTTGTCACAGCTTACTCTTCAAGACCTGCATTCTTTCATCATCTTAGCCAATTTCAAAACACACAAATACATTCATTTTTATAAAGAAGTGCTTATGATATTTATAGAGATGTCTATAAGATTTGAGGATTATAAATTCAAGCTACCTGGAATTTATATTTTCTAATATATTTCTAGAATATCTCTGATCCAAGAGATTCTTAAATTTTTCTTTGTATTCATGATTGATTTTTCCTGTCTTAGAATATATGTTCATTTAAACTGGGTGAAAATACATCTTTGACATTTATTGTGTGTGTGGGGTGTGTGCATATGGAGGTCAGAGGACAACCTGTGGAGATAGGTTCTTTCCTTTACCGTGTGTCCTGGGGATGGATCTCAGATGGCTATGCCGTGTGACAACCTCCAGCTGAGCTATCTTACTACCCTTTCCTTTTGAGACAGGTTCCCTCAGTGAACCTGGAGCTCATTTATTTTGCTGGGCTGGCTGGCCAGTCAGTGAGCGACAGGGATCCACCTGACTGCCCCTCCACCCCGGGGTCACAAATGCACACCAGCATGCCTGGCTGTCATGGGAATACTGGGACCTGAACTCGGGTCTACAGACACTTTGCCAAGCCACCACTTCTGTTTCATATAGTAATGTGTAAGCATGATTCTCAACCTTATATGCCTTCACCTTTTTTATTTTTCAGGAAATTGAAAAGATTTTCAGTAACATTTCAGATATACATGAATTGACTGTGAAACTTTTAGGTTTAATTGAAGACACAGTAGAAATGACAGATGAAAGTAGTCCTCATCCATTAGCTGGTAGCTGTTTTGAAGATTTAGCTGAGGTGAGTATATAAAACCTCTTCACACTGTCATTAAAGTCCTAAAACATACATCAAGAAATTTAGTGATATATATATATATATATATATATATATATATATGTGTGTGTGTGTGTGTGTGTGTGTGTGTGTGTGTGTGTGTACATATACACATGTATTTATACATACACACACATATTTAACTTAAAAGGCCCTGCTGACTACTATAAAAAAAAAGTACACAAGATTCAATTATGCTGCTTAAAGCTTTAGTAGCATTTTGTGTTTGCAGCTGTGAAGTTTCCACCTGATGCCCCCACCTCTCAGGTGGCTAGGATGCAAGATGTCCAGCTAATGAAACTTTCTTTATAGTGTACTAATGCTAACATTTATTGTGAAAGCTTATATACTCAAGGAATAATGTAGGAATACTTTAACACTAAGTACACTTAAGGTGAAGGGAATAATTTGTTGATAATCATTCTTTAGCTTTTGTGGGTTTTAGACTTCATTTTCAAAAATCAAAAGAATTGTACTTTTTTTTTCAAAGTAAAATCTCATTTTGGTCTTTTAAATGATTAAAAAAAGATACACCTTTTTGTAAAAGTGTTCCTAATTAAATATATATATGAACACTATAACATAACATTCATCCTTCTCTAAATTGTTTATTTTATATGTATGGGTAAAACACCTGCATGTCTGCATGTCTGTGCACCACATGTCTATGCAGTACCTAAGGGTGCCAGAAGAGGGCATTGGGTCCCCAGGAACTGGAGTTATTGACAGTTATAAGCCGCCATGCAGGTGCTGAGACTTGAACCCTGGTCTTCTAGAAGAGCAGCTAATGCTCTTAACCATGAACCATCTCTTCAATCCTCTACATTTATCCTTATGTAAATAAATATTTTCTATGTTTTATAAAGCTATGTGTATATTTACAAGAATAACATTCTCCCATCTTATGTTTTTCATTCTATCATATTTTCTGTGTTAGTAAATATACTTAAACATAATTTTAAGTATAAAAACATAAATTTACAAGGCTGGCAAGATGGCTAAGCAGGTTAAGGTGCTTGTCACCAAGCCTGACAACCTGTTCAACTGGATCCTGCAAGCTGTCTTCTGACCTCCACATGTTCACAAAAACAATATTTACATATTTTATTATATTATTATTTATATATTATTATACATGAGTATATATATTGTTCTTATATTTCCTCTTTTTAAAATAATCATACACATAGTTTTTTAAAGATTTATTTATTTTATGTGTATGAGTGCTCTATTTGCATGCACAACTTTATGCCAGCAGAGGGCATCAGATCCCACTATGGGCGGCTGGGAGCTACAATGGGGTTACTGGGAATTGAAATCAGGACCTCTGGACAAGCAGCCAGTGCTCTTAACATCTGAGCCATCTCTCCAGCTCCCTGTATTTCCTCTTTTAAAAAACATGTGAGTGTCTTCATATTCAGTGGCCATTGGGTCTTTAAAAGTGTTGGCTTTTAGAATTCGTGTATAAAAACCACCTGCTTTCATAATCTCTGCCTATATCTTCTGAAATAGAGATTGCTTTTATCATGTCCATTTTGTTACTGAGCATTAGTTTGTCTTAGTTTCTGTTTTTTGGGATACAGAATCCTGCTGTATATCCCATATGGACCTTGAATTTTCAGTTCCCTTGGGTCAGCCTCCTGAGAGTAGGGTTGCAGGCCTGAGCCTACAGTATCAAGCTCAGCCTTTGTTCTTAATAAAAAAATATTACCTTTTGATACTAATTTATGGTCTCATTAACTTGCCATGCCTTAAAAAGTACTTTGCTTCTAAAATGTTGTATTGTTGTTATTTTTAAATTTGAATATATAAGAAAATAACAGTTGACATTTTAGCCACTGTTTATTACATTTATTTATTTGTGTGCCTGTGTATTTGTGCATGCACGCATACATGTATGTGTGTGCATGTGGAGGTCAGAGAACAATTTGCAAGCATTGGTTCTCTCCTTTCTGTCCTATGGGTCCCAGGAATCAGTTGAGTCATTAGACTTGGTGGCAAGCACCTTTGCCTGCTGAGCCATCCCACCAGCCCCATCTTAATTATTTTTAAAAATATGTATGTAATTCAGTAAGTACAGTGCTTGCAACTAAATTCTTACTATTATGTGATCTTGACCACTGTCTAGTTCCAAAACTAATTTATCTTCCCAAATAGAAACTACCCAATGAGCAATAATAGCATCCTCTCCCCCCATTCCCCACACCTAACTCTTGGTCACCACTCATCTCCTTCCATCTCTGTAAATTTGCCTGTATTTTAAATAAGTGGGTTCATACCATATTTGTCCTTTTTTGACTATTTATTTTATTTAGCACAGTGCTGTAAGGTCATCTGTGCTAGTGCGTGGATGAGCGTTATTTATTCGGTACACACTCCACCTAATTAGAACAGCCCTCACCTGCAGACCCAAATTTGGTATGTCCTGAAATGAGCACTTGGAGCCTGCACTAATTAATTTGGGTCTTAAGGACATTTTGGATTTTTAGACTAGAGAATCTTAGCCAATAAAGTCTATGTAAATATTCCACCCCCCCAAAAAAAACCCTCTAAAATCTGAAGCACTCTGTATCTCAAGCATTTCTGAGAAGGAATGCTCAGCCTGCACCACGTTCCTTTTGCTCGCTCATTTGCTGATGGGCATTTGGAGAATAACGCTCAACACATGGGTGGTGTTTTCACTTACTGGGGATATACTTAAATCTGAGAATACTGGATTATGTGGTAAATATGTTTTTTTTTTTTTTGAAGAACTGACAAATTGCTTTTCATGGGCTGTACTACTTTAACATTCCCACCAGTGGACAGTTCTACTTTTTCAGTATCTACCTAGCTAAACCCCCAAATAGGTAAAACAAAGGTATTGATTTTGCTTTAAGAGTATCATTTAGTAAATTCATTTCAACCTAGGTAAGCTTGAATTTATAGCTTTCTTTTTACAAAGAAATGTACTTTAAATTTTCTAAGGACAAAATACACATTTTAGTAGTTGCATACCATAAAACCAGCCATTTAGTTTTAAGGCTTGTTACTGTATGTCTACTGTTTAAGGGCCATTATATTTTTAAAAATGCAGCCCTTGTAACCATAACTATTATTTTCCCTAAAAAGTAGAAAATCAAGGTGATAAGACCTAGTTGGAAACATGAACAAAATATTGTTGTTAAATAATATGTACCAAACTAGTAAAAATGTATATTTTCCATAAACCTAACACAGTACATTATTTTTTTTTAAATAGGAGCAAGCATTTGATCCCTATGAAACATTATCACAGGACATTCTTTCACCAGAGTTTAATGACCACTTTAGTAAGTTGATGGCCAGACCTGCAGTTGCTCTACATTTTCAGGTAAACTTGAATTTAGTGTTGTTACTGTTTTACCATGAAATTAGCTTTCTAAAGAAAGAGGAAAAATATCTTGTTAGTTTTTCCAATCAGTGTGTGTGTGTGTGTGTGTGTGTGTGTGTGTGTCTAAGACACAACATCAATTATTGTACTTAGGTTCTGTCTACCTTTTTATCTGAGACAGTCTCCCACTGGCCTGGAATACACCAAGGACGTTGTGTTGGCTGCCCAGCCAGTCTAGGGATCTGCCTCCCCCATCCCCGAAATGAGGCTGTGGGCACAGGCCCCTCTCCCCAGCTGCTTTCACAAGTGCTGGCAGCCTAACTCAGGTCCTGGTGCTTCCACGGAAAGCAGCCCCTGTCCTGAGTTCTTTCAGTCTGTTTTAGTGTGCATCCTACATGCTTAGTGACCATGGGTTTTGCAAATTTTAGATCAGGGGTGTAGAGAGGAATCTGGAAAGCTGTTTTAGTGTCTGTAAGAGAAAGATGTGGAGAAATCAACAGAATAATTTCATATGGAACAACACTTATTTCTTTATCAGTCATACAGTTTAAAAGAAGTTAAAGAGATGGCTCAGCCTCAAGAGTGCTTGCTGTTCCTGCAGAGGACCAGAGTTCAGTTCCTGGTACCCACATTGGGTGGCTCAGAACTTCCTGTAACTCCAGCTCCAGGGGATCTGACAACCCTCTTTGGGACTCCATGGGCACCCAAACACAGACACATGCACACACACACACACCTCTAAAAAATTTTTTTGTTTTAAGATAGGGTTTCTCTATGTAACCCTGGCTGTCCTTGCTCTGTAGACCAGGCTGACCTCTAACTCAGAGATCCATCTGCCTCTACCTCCCAAGTGCTAGGATTAAAGGTGTGGGCTACAACCACCTGACTAAAAAAAATACTTTTTTTAAGGAGATAATTACCTCATAAAAAGTGTATGAATATTTCTTAGGTAAGATGAAAATAAGTAGAGTGAGATAGAATGACAGCTTTATTCTGTCAACATTTATAACAAAAGTAATATTGGTATAGATGGTGTTTAACTGCTTATTAGTTGTGGAAACTTCTAGAATGTCTCGGTCCCCTTAGCATATAACTGTGATCAGATCTGAACGCTCCTAAGACAAGCAAACACGTAAATAAAGCTTACTTCTCTGTGGATATTCTCTCTTGAGTTTTTCACTGTGTAATCAGCTGTCTTCATGTTATTTTCAGTTCTTCCTGTGTCCTAACTGAGTTACAACACTAAGAACTGTCTTGGACAAAACTTAATTGCCATATCCAGAGAATATTTTGGTTAAGTAGTATTTGTTAAGCCCCCTTTCCCCTTGGCTTCCATAATACTTTCTCTTAGTCCTTGTTGTCTTTGGTTTCTTCTTAGTCTCCGTTATTCC